>NW_022639614.1:740942-759728 GCF_010583005.1 Odontomachus brunneus | reverse complement strand
TATATATATATATATATATATATATATATATATATATATATATATATATATATATATATATATATATATTAATGTCACCGACAAGATGGCTGAAAGATGAATCCTCTTTCCCATTATAGTAACTTCACTTTTCTCACTCCAAAACTAAGCTTACTCACCGTTCTTTAAGTCCGTGTGACCGATGTGAAACCGATGTGTTTTTTATTTACTACTATTCCTTATAGGTCTATTCCACACAAAAAAACGATTTTCAATTTTCAACTTGACTGACAACAGAAAATATAACATTAAAAAAGATTTGTGCAATTATAAATATATTGGTAATTTGTCCATAAAAGAATAATGAGAACACATACAGCACATGCTAATTAGCAAAACACGTTAAGAGTATTTTTAAATCATAAAGTTGCCATCTTCGAGAAACTCGATTGCAATCACAGAATTCTATATACTGCTAGACTGCTAACTTCCTAGTTACAGTTGAGGCAAAAAGTGACGGCCATTTTTGTTAAATATATTTCATATATTTACATAATGAATTTTGCATAGATATAACAGACTGCTTATATAGATAAACTGGCCCCTAGGAGACAGCGTGGCAACATCTACGGTGCAGACATAGCCTTGTGAGTAGACCTGTCGTTTTCTTTTAGTTGCTTGATGAAAATTAGTAGCGAATGAAACACACACATTGGTTATCAATAGATGAGGATAGAATAACGTGTAATGGTGTGCATACGGCAAA
This sequence comes from Odontomachus brunneus, assembly GCF_010583005.1. Lineage (NCBI taxonomy): Eukaryota > Metazoa > Arthropoda > Insecta > Hymenoptera > Formicidae > Odontomachus > Odontomachus brunneus. Next base: position 758,983 of record NW_022639614.1, on the reverse strand, counting down.
ATAAATACATATTAATTAACTTAGGATAATTATTACCTTATTACAATAGACTACTTATTTCACAGAATTTTTCCTTCACAATACAAGTGCTTTCTTCCCCTTATTCTATGCATTTCCCTCATTTGGTTTTATTCCCATTATTCATACTTTAGAGTAGGACCCAGAAGGCTATGTCTATACCGTAGATGTCATCACGTTTCCTCCTACCCAGACAGCAAACGTACATGTTCTTGTTTCCTATTTCACCCAGACAGCACACAATAATTATGATAAAGATTCATAAATATTTATGTCGAATTATTTTTTTAAAATATTATATAAATATTTTATAAATATTTTAGGTATATAAAGATATATAAATCGAAATTTAAATTGTTAATATAAACTGAAAAAATTCTTTAAATTGAAGAAATATATTTTGTTAAATGTAATTTCTTAAGTTAAAAAAATATTTGTTAGATTTTAGAAGACATGTAATAAATATAAAGTAATATTTTTTTTATTTATAAGATAAGCTGTACAATTATGAATTTCTAGATAAAAAAATTTTTTTGATTTTTTTTAGTATTTATATATAAAAATAAACAAATGGTTTCCTTACAAAATGAAAATTAGTTTTTTTAAATGTAAAAACTGTGTTTAAATAAATATTTGCTTGTTTTAAAAATAAATGAAATACAAGTTAATTTAAAAGTAATGAAATATAAGTAAATCATTTTATAAATCTAAATAAATTATTTTCTAATAATAAAAGTATCTTTTTTGTGTTTCAAATTAAAGTTTCTTTTATTATCAGAAAACTATTAATTTAAATTTACAATATGGCTTATTTGTATTTTATTTACTTTTAAAATAAGTAAATATTTTTTAAATATACTTTCTAAACATATTTTTTACATATAAAAGAATCTATTCGCTACTTTTAAATAAATCATTTGTTTTCGTACATGTATATACCATATGTATACAATATAAAGCTCTCTCAGTCAAAGTAACAGTAGCGCAGTATGTAAAGTAAACGACTCAAGAAGCGCAGAGGTCTTAAGTTCGAATTCTAGCATGAGAAGCAAATTTTTCAAGGTACAATTTAAATTGAATTAAGTAGCTTGTGAAACAATAAAATTGTAATATTTAAGAAAAATTCAGGAAGAGAGAAAAATGTTTATATTTTTATAAATATTTTTATAATATTTATGATAAATATTTATGATCTATTGAATTTAAGGTCATACAAATATATATGAAATATTTTGATAAATATTCATAAAATATTTAAATAAATATCGTATAAATATTTTGTGCTACCTGGGAATTATACACAATTATATATAATTATATGTATAATTACATATAATTGTATGCGTAATTATGTAAAATTATATATAAAATTATGTATATAATTATACATGATTATATATAAATAACGTGTATTAACATGTATTGACAAATTTTATACGTAATTATACATAATAATGTAAAATTATATATAATTTTATATAATTTTACATAATTATATATAAAAAATGTTTCATTGGTTTTAGCTTCGTACGCATAATTTACTTTGTATGTTTTCAGCATGAAAAATTGTACACTTGGTTTCAAAAAGCGACATTACCATTTAAAGAGGCGAAATTTAACAGACCAGCATACTTGAAATCAAATACACTCTTGGTAAGCGCTGCAGTCGTAGCTTGCACATCGTTCTTTCGGCACCAACAGAATTCGATATCTGTCGCGATAACATTGGCAGAAAAAACTTCATTAGAAGCAATATTTATAATGTTGATGTCTGATCAGTTGTACGAAATAGCGAAATAATAACCATAATTAATTAATTAATTATATGAAGCATGTAAAGTAAAACTAGATTAAAAATTGTAATCTACAAAAATTGTAAATATTTAACTTATAAGAGCCAACGCAAGTGTTGGATATGTTATATCATTGGAATTTATAAAGAAGCAAACATCACTAAACTCGAATATTTTTGACGTAATTATACTCTTATATATGTCTTAATATATTCTTCTTACTTTGTGCTCGCAGATATTGAACACTAGTGATGGCACTTATGATGCATTAATCTTTGTTATATTATATTATAAGAAATATTCTATCTATATAAATAGAAATAGTCTATTTTTATATTATAAGAAATTCATTTTTATATTATAAGTTATAGTTATTTAATATAGTTATGGACTTTTTATATTATAAATTATAGTTATTTAATATAGTTAATAGTTATAGTTATTTTAAGTTAAAGTTTTTTTTATATTATAAGAAATACATTAAGAAACTCAATATTAAGTATACATATACAATGTAGTCCATATTTTACAAATTAAAATAACCATGTAGATATCTACCCAGATAGCACAGGACGTCCTATGGACGTACATTTTATGTCCATTTTACATCCGCATAAATAATCCGTTAGGTCATATATCCTTTTGTTATAATCCCGAGCTTACACTTACATTATAATCGTATTGCTGCTCTTTCGTCACGTTGCATCGCGCCAAGGTCGCGTCACTAGCTTTCTATCGCTTTCTTCCTTTCTACTTTTTTTAATCACAGAATTTTATTACAATTTTAATGTAAGCAGTTTTTGCTATCTTATAAAATGATTTTCTAAATATAATCATAACGAATAACCGCGCCGAGATGTATGAGCAGCGATGCAAACGGGTTGGACGCGATTGACCACAGTACGATTGGACATAGATTATAATGATTGGTTCGATCTGGTAATTCACTAGATCATTCTTTGCACCGGTTGGTGGTGTCCAATCGTACCGTGATACGATCGGACGCTCCCGATGCAAAGATGAGCAGCGGCACTTGTTCTTCCCTTCGCCGCGCGACGTCATCAGTTCTTAATCATCTGAACTGCACTACAGCTCAAGCGACTTCAGTGAATCGAGCGTTCCGTCCTTTTCATTCGATTCTCCAAGATTAATTTCTTTGAAAACTATTGTGAATATCGCAAAACGGTATGAGACCTTCTTGCTCACCTTAATCAATTTTACTCTTGCAAAATTTGAGAATAGCGGTCTAAGATATCCTGTAACTTTTATTTCAACGTACAGCGCAAGAATCATTGGCATACGATTCGCTCGTCCGAGAACGGCAGTTATCCCTGATAGCCAAATATGATTGAGCATTTTGAGTAAACTTATGCACAACAGGTATTATTAAATGTTTGTTGTATATTTGTTATAAGTAGTATTTATTATAGATGGTAACCACTCAGTATGTATACGAAGGGTTAAATAAACTAAGAACAAGGTGAGACAGCATTATATGTATCGCATTGAACTCACGTGAATTCTAATTCAAATAACGGCAAATTAATGGCAATACGTTTACGCAGATATGTAATCCGTTAAAAAGTTTTTGTCATGAAGCTGACAACGTTGCTACAGTCGTTGACCGTTTTGTTCTTGAAATTTCGTCATCTAAGTATAAGCAATCATGTTGTTGCATTTAGTAACGCGTTTATTACATGTTAACATGTAATAATATTACATCGACATTCTTTTCTCACTTTGTATACAAGGTGTCTGACTCATACTGTACCAGAGCTAATATATAAGAAGAATAGGTCGGGGTGAGTGGTGATATCGGTATCTTTTTTTAAATAACTACATAAATTCACAATCGTCCATTTTCTTCGCTGGCCGCGACGAGCCGTATGTCCTGTCTACCTCGTCACCACGCTCTACGATTAGCCCATCTACTTTATTTAACCTTACTGTATACTGTTAAGTCAAATAGACCCCAGAAAAAAATAAATAAAATAAATAAAGTAAACCTATAAAATAAAATAAAAAATAAAATAAAGTAGATCTATATATTTTGAAAAAACTATTTGCTTTTTTCACAAAAATCCTAATTTCAATCTTCAAAATAAATACCTTTTTTGAAAATCTTGCTATTGTACTAATTTTTTTCTTAAAAAGATATGTCTTGTGAGTAGTTTCTTCAAATTTTACCTTGAAATACTAAAAATTATATCAATTATGATTTTTGGAGCAAATCAAGTCATTTTTCGCGTTTTTTGTGCTTTCCAATTTTTTTCTTCATTTAAAATCAAATTTCGTCTAGAAAAATTATTCCGTCATATAAAAAGTTTGATATATATCCTGGAATTTTCAAATCAAAAAGCGAATAGTTTTATTGCAGCAAACACTTTTGTAGCTGGAGTCGCGAAAGACCAGTATGCCCATTATGTGATTCTACTGAAGTGTGCATAATAAGGGTTAATAACTCGAAATTTTATATGGTTGTTTAAAAAAAGACATCGATTCCATTACTTACTCTGACTTATTCCAGCTACTGGAATAAGTCAGCTTATTAGCTCTGGTACGGCACGAGTCAGACACCCTGTATAACAGCTATGAAAAGTGTTTAGAAAAAGTCGGATCCCGGATTTACTTGGAAAGATGATGTTTTTAAAAAATTCTTTCAAATAAAAATTTTAAGGTTTGGAAAGGGACAAAACCTTTTGACCAGTAAAGAATTTAAATCTTTGGAGATTAAAATTCACCTGAGTAAATTCTTTAATGAAAAACAAACCCAATTTTACACTGACCCAATTTTACACTGACGAAATAATAAAGTTACTTAGAAAATAATTCGACATTGCCAAAAAAAGTACATACATTATTGATTCAAGTTGCAACTTAATATTTAATTTATGATTTTTAATTACTACAAAAGGACCAGAACCAACTTTCTGGCTAATCTAATAAATCAGATGAAAATTTTTTATCCATTCTAATACATATGTACATAGGGTGTCAAGAGGAAGTTGCAATACGCGATATCTATTAGATGAAACAGGATTACACAGAGAGAACGATTTGGTTGAATCAAATAAATGCTTCTTTGGAATAGTCCAAACGAATTTTTCGATTGATCGAACAAAATTTTGTTTGAAGCAACAAAAATATTTATTTGCGGCTTAGTTCCAAAGAAATATTTTTGTTGTGTCAACCAAATAATTTGTTCGGACTTTTCCAAAGAAATATTTATTTGATTTAATAAATCGTTCTCTCTGTGTAGTCTTACTGCATTTAAAAGAATACTTAAAATGTCTAATATCGAATCATTATCTATCTATCGCTATCTATCTATACGCTATCTAAATAGCGTAATGATATAGATACCATTGTTGAATACTGTAATGATTAAATTAAAGAGAAGGTCAATGATATCAAGACTCTGATTATTTCTAAAACAAGGGTCTCTAAAATAAATGTACAGTCGGCGCTAAGACGGTTTATATATATACACTTTTTCTAGATTCGCTTAGGACGCGTCTGTGAAATTAGTCCCACCTTTCCAAAATTTAAAAAAAATAAACATAGTTTCAATTACCTTCGAAGAATAATTCTAGAGTGGCTTCATCGATATAAAAAAAAAGTTCTATCGATGATCGAAACACAAAATAGAAGTACGGAGAGGGGGGGAGAGGACATCACAATCGTGAAACTCTAAAGTGCCATAACTTTTTCACATTAAGCTTCAAGGCTTTAATTCATGAGCGTAACCAATAGAATTTTTTAGAGGGGACGGAGTTATTAGAATTTTCAACAAAACGTCAAAAATCCGAAAAAAAATGTTTAATAAAATTAAAGGAGAAACAATCAACTTCACGATTGTGTAATTTCAAAGCACTATAATTTTTATATTCAATTTTAAAGCTTAAATTCTTGAGGAAAATTAATATAACTCTTAGAGTAGGAAGTATCTTGAAATTCCGAAATTCCAAAAGAATTTTTAGCTCTAAGGAACTTAGAAAATTTCGCTCATCGAAACTGTGAAGGATTGCAATATCTATTTCTGATCGTAGCTTTGTGACTCCTAAAGAAAATTCATAATGAAATTCTTGAAAATGCCTGAGAGATGTGCCATCCCCCGATAGTAAATAATACTTCTATATCAATTCTATATTGCTGCAAAAATTCGGCAAAATCTGTGATTCGCTTCGCTCAAGGTCCGTGCACCTTGAGTAAATCGTGGCTATGACCATGAATGCGTTTGAGGAGCGTGCTATCCACGCCACTGCACCATTCTTTATCATTCTTTTAGACTGTACATACTCCACCGAAATAGCTTTAACTTTTTTCGAGTGATGCTAGTGGAACAAATATTAAAGCTATTTCGGCGAAATATATACAACAGAGATAAAATGCTGTGTTAATGCTGAATAATGCCGATAAGATGTTTCTCAAATAACATCCATGATCGCGACCACGACTCATAATAAGCATAGACCCACCGCGACATCGATTTTGCCGAACTTTTGAAGGAATATAGAATTGATATAAAAGTACTACATCTCCGGAGATGACGCGTTTCTCAGGCGTTTTCAACAAATCGCTGTTTGATATTTGAGACGCTCCTTTAGTACTAGTGTAGTGGTGTTGTGTGTGTGTGTGTGTGTGTGTTGTGCGTTCAAAACGTTACCCATTAAACTCCCAGTCAGAACCACATGTTGATTCAAGGTTGATTCGACATCAATGAGTGTTGAATCAACATTGATTCAACGGTTCATCGATCATTTCGACGTCGAATTAACCTTGAATCAACGTTATGGTTCTAACTGGGCGCGTAGCTGATCGAGTGTATATGCAACATGAACGATAAGTTTTCAATGCTGAGAGTGAATATAGGAATGCAGTTTACGCTATCTGCTAAATTGGTGCAAATGATACAGCTTGCAACGCTCGACAGCTAGTAGGCATTTGAAAGAAAAGAAATATTGTTGAGATACGGACTCTGATAATAAACAATAAAGATAGAATGACTCTGGTTTCTAAAAATGACTTATCAAGGCCAATTAGAAGGCTTAAAAACCATTTCTAAAGATGATTTCAACGATAAAAGAGAATTCAGAATATGAACTGCAGAATATGGACACAAAAGTATGCAAAACGCAGTCTACACCGAGAGAAAAATATAGTTGTTTTCGGCTTCAACTATACTTTTTTGTGATTTTAACCAGAAAAATAATTAGAAGAACCATCTTTCTAATAACATTTACTAAAACAATGGTTCTTCTAATTATTTTTGTGGTTAAAATCAAAACTGTCAAAATCAAATTGTGGTTAAAAGGGCATATATATAGTTGACGCCAAAGGCAACTATATTTTTTTCTCAGTGTATAGCTCTTGTTGAGTACTCAAGGGCGCCAACTATATTATACATATAGCTGCGTTTAATTTCTTTGAATTTAAACTTTTTTTCATTTATCGTATAACGAGTATTGTTCGGCTGTCGGATAGGATATTTTTCAAATTCCTCCTTTTCCCTTTTTTTACTCTAGAAATTCTCTATTTGTAGTCACTTAATATATCCGACAAACTTGTCATACGAAAAATAAGTAGGCAAAGACCAAAAAATTCCTTGACTCGTCAAAATCTAATCTTCAATCCGCAATCTTTCATCTCCAAACCATAGCGTGACACGGGCTTTACTTTTGTCAAAATTTTTTAGTTCAAATTTATAAGTTGTATTGTTGATCTAACTTAATTTTTATTAGATTTATCTCAATTGTAGTTCATAAAAAAAATTTCTGTAACTCTAATATTTAAATCTTTTTTTGTATAGGAATAAAAATCAGCTGAAAGGATCTACAAAGTTTTTCAGCTCCTATGGTGGTGAGGATCAAATTCAAGGTTTATTCACTACTCTAGCTCAGTCAAAATGAGTATAGATTTCGATGCATCTTATACCGGTAAGTACTTTGAATCTATTTTGATATTTCCTAAGAAATATTTGTATACTGTCAAATATCATGCTAGATTCAATAATTACAAAAGTTTTTATTGAATCTTTAGTTTTATTTCTTTATATTGAGTTAAATATTTCTTTTATTAACCCCTTCAATGTGGAATACGTCTATATATACGTTTATAGACGTACTCGACTAAGTGGGCTCAAACTGTGGAGTACGTCTGTATGTACACGTACTGACAAAAAATGCAATAACTAAATAATTTATATATAAATAAATAGTTATATATAAATATATAGTTAAATAAATTGGCAGATCTGCACAAAACTTGGCACTAGAGGGTTTCAAGGATCGCTGAATACAAATTTGAAATAAAAATTTAAAAATTTTTGATGGTAAATCCATTTTGAAGACCTTTTTGAAATTGATAATAGGCACTTAATTGTACGTAACAAGTTCTTAACAATTTTATTATGATGCTATTTTATATCATTCCGTTTAATTTAATATAGCGAAATAATCGAAATAATAATATTTCTACCTCCGCATTTAGCTGGTGAATATGTGAGAAACCCTGCAATACCGAATATAAGAAAAATCGACCAATGATTTGGAATTTTTAACATTTTGATCCACCATATTGAATTCACCATTTCTTAATTTTTCTAAGTTTTTTAATTTTTACTCCAAATTTGTTTTTAGCAACCCGAAAAACTTCTTCTATAAACCAAGTTTCATGGAAATTCGCCAAATTTTGAAGAATTCTTTTTGCATCTGAAAATGAACCCAGAATTGATGACATACGATTCAATTCTTTTTTAATTCTTTTTTAATTCTCTGTGCTATTTGGGTCTTTAAATCAATGGAACCTCTTTATAAAAGTAAAAAATAATCCGAATTTAAATAACCCGGTTATCGCTCTATTTTTCAAGGAAAATTCATTTTCCTTTCATTTTCAAAAAATTTTGAGAGTAGAAATATATGAAATAAAATGCAGAGAAAATATTTATTTCACAGATAAATAAATACATTTGTAAAAATAACATACATATTTATAAATTAGAATGCAAGCGTAGCACGGCGGATTATATATTAATCTACCACGCTAAAGGTCTAGAGGAAAGGAAAATTTTTCGTACGCTCGCACTCGGTAGGTTTGGCAAAACCTCCGAGGGTGTAGGATAAGAAATCTAAGAATAAGAAAATCCAAAAAGGAAAGGAATTTGCCAGTATAGGTTAAGATACACGTAGGATAAAGAAGATATATAAGGCAATGAGGAAAAAGGAGTAGGTTAAGATACAAATAGGTTAAGATACGATAAAAAGGAAAAATGTAAAAGAAAGACGTATATAGGAAAGAGAATGTACATAGGAACTTTTTGGCACGAAAACTGCAGTTGGAAAAATAATGATACAAGATACATATTTATAAATTTAGAATCTATTTTAAAATGTTCACATATTAAAATGTTTCACGCTTTTTAAGCTTAGCTTACCGATGACATACCAGTATATTTTCCATCGTTTATGTTTATGCTGGATAGTGAAAATGTGCAATCTCGTAATGTTGAAGTTCACTATCTAGTATTACGTACCATTCGTAATTGCCAGAAAATTATCAATAGACTCAAATATCTTGGAAAATTTTGCCGAAAAAGCTCATGTCATTACATCACATTATACATTTACTTTAATTTTGTATAATTAATGTCTTAAAAATTATCGTGATTTTTTGTAAAGTGTTATAAAACTTTCTTATATAGTTTTATGAATTCTTCAGTATTACAAAACTGCATAACTCCATTATCCAGCATTCATAAGAATATTTAGCCAGTAGGAATATTTAGCCATTTACGAGCTAGTGACTGGCTAGAAAATTTATCTAGTCATTACTATCTAGCTACTAGTCTTGAAATCTACTCTACTAGATACATTTTTATTCGAGATATGTCATTTATTCGAGATCAAGATCATTGAAGGTTGCTCCATTAAAATGCATAATTACCTGATAATTATTTTTAATGATTAATGATAATCATTATATTCAATATATTCTATATTCAATGTAACATATAAATATTTATTAATACTAGGACTGCTACTTGATGATTGGATAGGTCATCTACAGGAAGTGTTGAAGGATGAACAATCCATTGATAAAAATGGCATGGCCTTAAAATTTCAAAGTAAATAAAATATATCTAAAATAAACTAAGTCAATATCAATTAAATACATAATATTTAAGTAACAATTACCACAATACATTAATAACTATTTTAAATTATTATCAGTGATCCAACAATCCATGGTCGAGGCAGCTTTTAAAATAGGAGAACTTATGGAAGTATCATCCCAAGCAAAATATATGGCCATTATTTTATATGACGATTATATGCACAAACATTTCCGACAACGTTTTGAGACGGAAATTACTACCAATAATCAACTAGATCAACAATTTGATAAAATTAGCAATAGCATGGCCAGTAAAGCAAAATTATCTCTCATGTCATGCTTCCAATTAGCTTGTAAAATGGAGTCTGCTTACGCTAAATTACCAATATCGGAGGTATATAAAATAATGTATTGTGCGAGTAAATACAGAAGTTTTGATGAATTTTTCAAAGATACCTAATAAAAAAATTTGCATGCATAATTATATATAAAATTCGTCCATTCATAATTATATATAATTATATATAATCATATACTTAACTTTATTGCTTCCTCTTAGGATTACATAAACTAATTGTACATTTTTCCTTACAATCTATACTTAATCTAAACTCTACTTAATTTAAACTTAATCTAAACTACAATCTACTTAATCTATACTTATCTCTACTCGGCGAGTAGAGTAACATTCAACTAACCAATCATGATAAAGAAATATTAGTTCTGATTGGTCAATTAAATATTACACTATCCGTCGAGTAGAGTTTTGGAACGCAGCCCTGCTGTAAATAGGAATTAATTTGATTTGTCAATTTAGTTGTCTGAAAGTAACATTGAAAATAAATATAGATAGAATCCACATTTGGATGTAATTATAACGTATAAATTTCGTATGAAAATTCCCTCTATTTTACGATTTACATAATTGTTTTTAAGCTCCTTCATTCTTAGACGATTCAAACAGCATAATTGTCCAAAATCGAGTCATAAGACGTCTTTAGGAAGTCTTTAAAACATGTTTAAGACAATACCTTATAAACTTGTCTTAAAGATGTCTTAAAGATATTTGAAAAACGTCTTATGACCCGATTTTGGACATTGTGCTGTCTGGGAAAAAGCCAATCTCATTTTATAATAGAGGCATACATATCCTGCCAGAACGTTAGATAACGAAGGATAATAAAAACAACGAAAATTATTGGATACAATGAATAAATTGTATTTAATAAAATTACTTGGTTCATTTTTCTATCACGAAATCTATCAAAACTTTTGCACTTATTCAATATTTCATAAAAGATTAGAATATTGTACATTTTACTGGACTAAATGTTACATCTGTTTTTGTAGGTTATAGACATCCTAAATACCTTTGACAAAAACACTACGTACACACGTGAGATGATAATTGCTTCTGAATTCGAAGTTTTTGAAGCTGTGGGATTCAAGATACCCCTCAAGACACCATTAAGTTGCGTTGAGCTTCTATTAGCAGCAGTAAACTGCAATACACCAGAAGACTATGAACTTGGACAGATATTACTGGACATAGCCTTTTTACAGGTACGATTTCAATATATTTCCTATAATTACCTCTCAAAAAAGAAAATGAAAATACACGCTAAGTATACTCTATATGGAATATTTGACACACAACATGTATATCCGCTTGTATGCAGGTAAAGCTTTTCGAACAAAATAATAAAGTTCTTTTTCTTTTTTTCTTACTATAGAGTTCATCCTACCGTTTCCGATGCTCATATTTTTTTTATTTTTTAATAACTATTGCGAAATTTGCAAAGTGGTATATGAATACTGAAGTGGTACATGAATCTGTTCGATTTAGTTTTCGCTATATACACGCAAATAATGTGTGTTTTCACTTTGTATCATAATTTTGAACAGTAATTTCTTTGCAGTAGAATATTTATGCTCACAAGACGTACAAAATAAAAAGGAAAATAATTGTCTAACTTAATGGTTAAAATTATTATTATTTTTGGAGCGATTTTCAAAGACTATTTTTGCTTTAAAACTGCTCATCCATATGGAGTCTCAGGAGTGGCATGTTATTTCTATACATTATCAATATATTTATATTATTATAGTTGCAGCACACACACATACACATGACAATAGGTTTCCTTATCATTTATAAAATAACACGGACTTAAAGTCCGTGTAAAACATAACTTTGTGGGTAGATCTGTCGTTTTCTTTTAGTTGCTTAGTGGGGACTAGTAGCGAATGAAACACATACATTGGTCATCAATAAATGAGAACAGAATAACGTGTAATGATGTGCATACGGCAAAATAAATACATATTAATTAACTTAGGTTAACTTACCTTATTATCTTACCTTATTACCTTATTACCTTATTAGTTAACTTAGGTTAACTTACCTTATTACCTTATTATAATAAACTACTTATTTTACAGAACTATTTATTTTACAGAATTTCTCCTTCACAATACAAGTGCTTTCTTTCCCTTATGCTACGCATTCCCCTCATTTGGTTTCATCCCCACTATTCATACTCTAGAGTAGGACCTATCTAAAGGCTATGTCTGTATCGTAGATGTCATCACGTTGCCTCCTACGGCAAGGACTCATAGAACCTGTCCTACCGCTTCTCGTGAGCTTATTCGTTTATAAATTTTAATTAATTGCGGAATAAATATTGAGAAAATTTCAAAATGGTATGTAACTTTTATGATTATTTTGGGGTGAACTTCCGAAAACCACCCACGCCCGATTGTCATGAATTTTGACAAAAATACTCCGAACGTTGTCAAATAAATATAATAATTAATTTTTCGAGAATATATTCTCCTCATTGGATCATCGGCTGCGTTCCGACATCCAACTCCGACATACGGTGTATTGTGTTTCTCAAGCTGGGTCTACAATAGAAGTCGTAGAATCGTAAGTCGTAGTAATTAATCATAGTGAGGTACGAGAAGAATAATCGACCGGTCAATTTCTACAACTTCTATTGTAGACCTCAGTTTATGGTACGTTATGGCTACGACATTTATGTGTAAAGTTCTTTAAAATCTAAAATATATAGCACACAATGCAAGCTTTGCTTTTATAGGTTGCGTTGATAGGTTCGTTACTCTCTATTTTATGGGCTGCGTAACATGCTGCTAAAATAGCAACCCAATGAAAAATTTTTCATGCATAATTATATATAAAATTTTTCCATACATAATTATGTATAATTATATATAATCATATATAATTATATATAATCATATAGAATTATATTTAATTATACACAATTATATATAATTATATATAATTGTATGCGTAATTATGTAAAATTATATATAATTTTATATAATTTTACATAATTATGTATGAAAAATTTTTCATTGGTTTTTGCTTCACACGCATAATTTACTTTGTATGTTTTCAGTACGAAAAATTGTACACTCAGTTTCGAGTAGCGACAACAGCATATACTCAACATGCGGGATTTAAAGAATCAACAAACACAAAGTCAAATATACTCTTCCTAAGCGCTGCAGTCGTGGCTTGCACATCGTTAATGCGGCACGAACAGAAAGCGATATCTATCGCGATGACATTGGCAGAAAAAACTTCAACAGAAGTAACTGATATAATGATAATGTCTAGTCAATTGTTCGACTTAGCGACCACTAAATAAATAAATTAATTATATTAGACATGTAAAGTAAAACTAGATTAAGAATTGTACAAAAATTGTAATCTACAAAAATGATAAATTTAATTTATAAAAGCCATCGCAAGTGTCGAACATATTATATCATTGGAATACATGAAGAAGCAAACATCACTGAACTCAAATATTCCTGACGAGATTATATTTTTATATATGCTTTAATGTATTATTCTCGCAGATATTGAACACTAGTGGTGACACTTATAATGCATTAATCTTTAATTATTTTTATATTATAAAAGATTCATTAAAAAACTCAATATTAAGTGTACATATATAATGTAGTCCATATTTTATAAATTAAAATAATCATGTAGATATTTACATGATATGTAGATATCTACAAGTGCTTATATTATGTCAATATAAATCGTCAATTTTTAGGCAAAATTAGCCCTTTTAATGTATTATTTTATTTATCTCTTCTCGGCGAAAACATTTCATTTTCCTATAAACATATGTTCAATCGATATAAACTAAAATATTAACCTTAACAAAGTAGTTCCTTTTATCATCAATCACATTTATTTCATACATTTTAGTACATTCACCTTTTATTAGAAGTGTGTGTGGATGTACAATAAAATATATTTTATTTTCGAAGGTCTTCTTCCAACCAGGACTTCGTCCTCTCATTAACTACATATATTCTATTTTATTCCACCATTACATTCTCAACCTAGTTCCATTTGTATCCATGTAGCTACAGTTCTATAAGACGTTATGCGCATTAAAATCTTCTGTGTTATTACGAGAGCTGCTCCGTAAGTTTTGCGACTAGTAAGGAAAACACGGTAATTTGTCATTGAAAATGGCTTTATTATTTTTCAAAGTATTCTCCATGATGATCAATATACTTCTGCATTCGCTCAAACTATTTATTATAGCATCCATGCCACTCCGAAAGTGGTACCTCCAAAACATGTGTTTTAAACGCATCAACCGCTTCTTCTGGCGTCGAAAATCGTTGATCACGCAGTTTATTCTTGATGTTCGGGAACAAAAAAAGTCATTGAGTGCCAAATCAAGACTGTACGGTGGATGACCCATTAATTCGATGTTTTCACTGGTCAAATAGGCGATTGTTTGAGCCGATGTGTGAGAGCTCGCATTGTCATGGTGAAAAATGATTCGTCGTCTTGAGTTGTTTTTCCTTATTTGGCCGAAGACTTCTGGCAAACAAATGGTTGTGTACCACTCAGAATTGACCGTTCTACGTTTCTCTAAGGGTACTGTTGCCACATGACCAGTTTTTTCGAAAAAACAGGCGACCATTTGTTTCGAAGTGCTTCGAGCGCGAACAACTTTTGTTGGATTAGGTTCACTTTGAAAGACCCACACAGTCGACTGCTGTTTAGTTTTCGGCTCATATGCATAGATCCATGACTCGTCACCTGTGTAGAGGTTATATACGACATTTCACGCACCTCGATCAAATTTTTTCAGCATTTTTTTGCACCAATTTACACGATCCTTTTTTTGAGCAATTGTCAAATTATGCGGGATCCAACGTGAACAAATTTTTTTTACGGCCAAATGTTCATGCAATATCGTTTGTATGCAATTCATACCAACACCCAGGGATACTTGAATCTCACGGTATGTCACATGTCGATCTTGCATTATTAATTCACACACAGCATCTATGTTTTCTGGCACAGCAGCTGATTTTGGACGACCTTCGCGAGGTTCGTCGGTGAGCGAACTACGACCGCAATTGAAATCATTAAACCAGCGACAAATAGTGGCCTTTCCTTATAGAAATATCATACTAAGAATCATTGATAATTATTTATTATCCAATATTTTTAATACTGAAAATAAGTAATTATCAATGATTCTTAGTATGATATTTCTATAAGGGTTGTGTGGTGTTTCATTGCCAAAAGTGGAAGCAAGTTGATCGATGCACTCTTGTCTCGATAATCCACGTCGAAAGTCGTAAAAAATCATCGCACGAAAGTATTCTCGTGTTAATTCCATTTTTTCGCTGAGACACAATTTTCAAGTCACTGTAAACAATACAAGTAGCCTCCGTACGACAAAACGTTTCGAGTAAAAAAATCTTCCAAACTGTCAAACTTTTTGATGGTAAGGTTAGATTTTACCTAGCAACGCCAGTATTGCCAAGTCGCAAAACTTACGGAGCAGCCCTCATATCTATGATTGTTCCCTTTCTTTTTTCTTTACTAAGTTTGTCCACAAACTTCTTGGGTCATTATAACTTTATAACATTTTTTATATATTTCTGTTACATTAATTTTCCTGTCTTTTGCTATAACTCTTATTCTCTTTACTTCTATTTTTTTCTTATCACTTTTGATTTCTCTCTCTATTATTGATTCTCACTATATCTTTTCTAATTAGTAGCATAACTTTTCCTAAACTTTCTCCGTTCTTTATTTGTTTGCCTTGACTGATAACCTCATATAATCCTACTTTTAACATATGTCCTTTCTTCAATTTGGTTTCCGTAATCCATAACCTTATATCTATTTTCTTTTCACATAGTGAGCGAATTTTTTAATTCATCGCTATTTAATTCATCGATAGAATCATCGCATGATGCGCAAATGCAGTGAAACACAGTATTTGCGCATCATGCGATGGATCCATCGATGAATTAGAAAACTCGCCCGGTCTTTTATTTATTTCCACTCGTTTTGTCATCTTCCGCAGTTCCATACTAATATCTTAAATTGTACTTTTTTCTCTGATTTCTACTTTTACACATTTTAGCTAAATCTTACTTCTTATCCTCCTCTGCTTGCCCTTTTTGATTTTCCTGTGCTCTTTTACCTATTCTCCATTTTATTATCATATCTATTAACTTGTTTATCTTTTTTTCCATTTTTCATATTAGTCTTTTCTTCATTAATCCCTCAATCCCATCAACTAAAACACTAGGTTACGTACATCCGAGTTATATACAGCGTGTCTCAGGATAATCTCGTGGAAAAAAAGAGGCCCAATTCAAATCGTCGATAACGATATTTCTTAATAGAAAATTTGAAAATTTTGTACTTTGTCCTACATCTTTGCTCATAAAGCAGATAAAAATAAAGACAGTTTCCTGATATAACTGGATCCTAAGGAATCAACTGAGCTCGCTCAGAACCAAATCGAATTAATGACGGTACAATTTATTTTGTACCGTCGATTTATTTTGTGCTTCGATTAACTAGAAGCGTTATATAAATATATATCCATATAACAAATAAAATTAGATCAACACCTTGAAATATTGATTTAATGTATTTTTTCAACATTTTTTTTTTGCTTTCAATATTTTACAAAAATTTCAAATATATTACTAAACAATATGATCCTTTTGAACATTACAAAAATGTTTTAAAACCTTTTAAATGTCAAAGTCATTTGTAATTTATATTAATACGATGTTAAAAATTACATATTAAGAAACGTTATACGCTATTGAATATAGTTGCAACAACATTCTATCAATAATTTTTGCTTACTGGATACGTCAATCCTCGTGGCTCATGCATTAGTCACGCTTGCTTTTGACGCAAGACTACGATGTTTTTGGATCAAATATATTCCAATCAAATGTAAGATATATATTTTGAAGAATAACATATGCACTGTTGATCATCAACAAATGATAATGATAATAATAATGAAAATAATAATGAAAACAAGAATGATAATAATAATAAAAACAAGAATAAGTATTATTATTCAATATGTATATATATATATGATGTATATATACACATACATACATGAAATAGAAATATAAACTATAAAACATTCAAAAGCAACATATTTCACTGTATATCTCATAACAAAATTTTATTAATTTTAATTATATATAAATATAAATTTTTATTATAAATATATATTTTAATTATATATAAACACGATAAGTATATGAAATATATAAATATTACATGTAAGACATTTGATCACTAATGATACATATCAGTGACTACTAGTACTATGTAGATAAAGCGTATCCAACTGAAGGAAAGTCTTCTACAGTTCTGAAAATTTTACAATAATTATTAAAGTATTAATTAAAGAATATCAAGAATAAATGCAATAATTATTAAGGTATTAGTTAAAGAATTCACAACTAAATGTGCAGAAAGATCGTCTGCAGTAAGATTGGGTGACATTCTTCATTTAATTCCTTAATAACTAATAATATTTGCAAAATTGTATAGAAGCTTTCTGTTCAATTTGAAACGGTCTACCTGCACATGAATATTAAGTTAGTAATTATCAAATATACTGCATATATGTACACACATACGGATGTACACACACACACACACACACACACACACACACACACACACACACACACACACACACACACACACACACACACACACACACACACACACACACACACACACACACACACACACACACACAC
>NW_022639614.1:688011-740867 GCF_010583005.1 Odontomachus brunneus | reverse complement strand
ACACACACACACACACACACACACACACACACACACACACATATATATATATATATATAAAAGATAGCCCATATAGTTATTTGCAGTTTAATATCTTAGAAATTAAGAGAGATATAATAAAGTATCTGTAACAAAAGTTGTAAAATATCGAGAGGGAAAAAAGATAGTAACATTTATTTGACCTTGGAATAACTTTAAAAAACTCTATCAAGATCAACGTTACATTTTAAATGAATTTACATTTTTTCGACATGAATTGATTTCTCTGATCACATTTTGCGTACAAAAGTGCTAGGATAAAATTATCGAAAAATGAACGCTTCCCAAGGTATATTTTACATTCTGTCCTTTTTTTCAATATAAAATATAAAATATCTCTTAAACTATTTACTTTCAATCATCTCATCTTAATACTCTTGTACGAATAAGGAGGGAAATCAATCGGTGTTACTAATATTTGCAAACCGATGCATCAATAAATTTGTAAAATGCACGGAATCTTATTTAGTCTCTGTATATTTTTTACAATAATCGATTTTAACAATCATTCTACGTACGAAAAAGAAAGTATTAAAATAGAATGTTCGAAAAGTAAATAGTTTATAAAATATTACATATCTCGTACTGAACAGGATAAAACATAAAATATCAGAAGATTCACTTTCTGATGATTTTACTCTAGCACTTATGTATATAAAATGACTTGAGGAATTAATTTATATCAAAAAATAACCATATAATTAAAATCATATATCATTAAAAGTTCACTTTGATCAGAATTTTTCACGATTTAAGAATTTAAATATTTTAAGAATTTAAATAAATGTTACTCTGTCCGTTTTCTCTCTCGATATCCTACAACTATTGAAAATACTTTTTTACATCTCTCTTAATCTTTGAAATATGGAGCTGTAAAGATTGTGGGAGCCACTCTGTGTGTGTATATATATGGATATTATGCAATGTTACTCGTACGCATGCACATAATAAAATATATTATATATAAATACGTAAATAAGTATATAAAAAATATGATATAAAGATTCTTTTAAATAAAAATTATCTTAACTTAGAAATATTTTCATTGACCTGGAAAATATACCTACATTTTTCAATTCTTTTTAAATACCAGTCTATACATAACTATACATAACAGTCTGAGAAAACGGGTTCTAAAATATTATATATCTTAAGGCATTTTTTATATTTAAGTTAGAAATAACTATATACCTTTCATCAACCATCTTATTTGCCAGTGCAAACTGTACATTGTTATAATTCGCTATATATAACTGGAAATACTTCACACTGTTTTTTACTAATTGATCAATTTCTGATAGTTCTTCTGCAATTAATTTATCTTCATCTAAACTTTCGATCTTCATTTGCAACAGAGTGGAATTAATAACTGCTAGCTCAAAATATACAAAAATACAGTAAATTCGATCTTTTTCTACCTCTAACGTTTTTAAACAATCTTCTAAAGTTTCTATTCGCCGTTTTTGTAGTTTCAACTGCTTGATTTTGTCGTGTTCATAAAATGCTAAATATTTGTACGCTCTAGAAATATATTGTGCAATTTCTACACGAGATGCTATCTTATCAGAAATTAATTTGTCCACTTTTTGATAACTGAGCAATTCAAGGATACGAACAAAAATTCTTTTAGCATCATTGTAGTTTGTAATGTAATTATCTTCGGCTATATAGATAATTTCTTCACTTATTTGTTCTGCGACCGGAGATATTAATGTATATGTTAAATCTTTAACAGACTTTATTGCAGTTTTCGGCCTAAAATTATTTACTTTAGAAAGATTATCTCTATTCTTTATTTTTAGCATTTGTTTGCTCGATGAGTACAAAAGGATGAGTCCATATTGCACCCAACACGTAAGAATACAAGACATGGTGGATTTATAGAACATATAAACAAAACCCATCTTTTCACAAGACAGGTGTACAATTAGTTCGGAGTAATAGTGGGTAAAACATGACCGCATCAAAATACACGCAATGCTAAGATAGGTTTTACATTCACTGAAACGATTATGCGATAAAAAATATTGAGCTAATTTTACTGCATCTATGATCCATTCTATATTACTATACCTATATGTACTGACTTCACTACCTGACTGCTTCCTTAGTAACTTATGTATATACATCATAATTTTCTCTAGATCTAGTTCGTGTTTGACTTTGTCACTTAACATTATTAAAGATATTAAGGTACACATATACTGTTTGTTCAGTAAATTTAGAGTATTTGAATATTTTTCATTGTCCACAACGTATAGAATACTGATAGGGATAGGAAAGTCATCCTGTCCTTTCGTATATGTGTTATACAAATCCATTGCTTTATTTAAATATTGTAAAGATTTCATCAGGTCTTTTTGTTGACTATAAGTGTGACTCAATTCGTTAAATGTCTCCATTGCTATAATAATAGCTTTTCTATCCAGTTCTTTGTCCTTTAACAATATCAAACTTCGTGTAAGCAAAAATTCGTTTAAATACAAATATTTTTCTGTTATTTCACATTGCATAATATTTATATGATATACGCTGACAAAAGATTCAGCAAGAATTATAACGTCATTCAATTCTGGATTTTCCGAATTAGTTATTCTATAATAATGTTGATCTAAGCGTTCTTTTATTATTTCCATTATTTCTTCCGGACGTTCATTAGGTAGAAGTAACAAAATATTTCTTAACATCTTCAAGTCTGCAGTAAGTATTTCGGTGAAACTCGGTGCATTTTTGACATTCTCGATATTTTCATCTGACTCCGCTTTTATGACAGACGCTAAACAAATCGACTTGATTAGGATGATGTAATTAATACGTAATTCGATTGAATATAGCATTTTTGTCTTTTACCTGAGTCAACGGTATAGCATTTCTCGTCGATTGTGCTTTCGGTAGACATTTTCAGTATAAAGCCAGCGGTACACGATGCTTGTTTTCGTGCTGGCTTGCTTGCTGGATGGAAATACTCTGTTCTGATTGGTGCATTTCTAAACATGGAAATCCGATCTTATGGATATCTTATGCTAGAAGATTATTACGGAAAGCAGCATATTAATTGGCTGTCATGTGAACTTTCGCCGCGCGGCAAGCATTACCGCGTCCTGTGTGCAGGAGCCATTATGTTGGAAGAGGACCATAGAGGGAGCGGTGCACTTGGACACGGTGCATTTGGACACAGCCAATCACAGCACCGTGTGATTAGAGACATTTGTAGGGTCCCTTGGAACAGCGACTTGTAATTGGACTGTGTCCAACTGATATACACCCATTGACCGATGGGCACTAGGGAGTAACACAGCATGTCGCGGTTTCGCTTAGGCGTAGGAGGAAATGTGCCGTGTAAAAATGTTCAAATGGGAGGGAGTAGAAATAGAATTTCTACAGATAATATATATATAATGTGTATTGTATAATTTTTGGTATAATATGCTCACAAAGATATCTTAAGTATGGCTAGAGTAACGGAAGTGACGAAATAACTAAAATGAACTGTTTAACAAACTAAAGAATTATGCATTAGAATAAAACGCTCGTAAATGTTTAAAAATGTTAAAGATAACCTAAAGTTAATTGCTTAAGAATTAGAGGGAACTAAGGTCTAGAATTAGTGAATTAAAGAAATGGGATTTGAAGGTGAGGACTATCTTTGGATTTCCAATCCCTGCACCCGACTCTGAAGGGACGTCTACATTGGAAGTAAGCAGTAAGAAGTAGGAAGTAAGAATAAGAAATTGACCAATCATAGTTGATTATTCTTCTCACATTCGACTGTGGTTGGTCAATTTCTTACTCTTACTTCCTACTTCTTGCTATTTACTTCCAATGTAGACGTCCCTTGACTGACTGCTACGCCGGTCACTACTCTACTGCTACTGAGCTTTTGTGATCCCGCCTTTAGGAGGAGGTCTGAATGGTAGCGATGCTTTCCTTTTGGGAAAGAAAGGTTTCATACTTGGAGTGTCTCAGGTAAAGGATTATTTGGACAAAAAATTATCACTGGCTGGCAGCCTGGTCGATCAGACGTGACACTACATTCCGCCAATTCCGTATTGCGCATACATTCATGTGGGAGCGTCCCGATTGACCACGGTACGATTGGACACAACCAACCGATGAAAAGAATTATCTAGGTCGGTATTCATAGTCAGATCTTATATTTAAGATTGCTTAAGTTCATCTTCAGATACTCCGTAGCCAATGAAATAACCCGTACATCATCTGAAGATAAACTTAAGCGGTCTTAAATATAAGATCCGACTATGAACATCGGCCCTAGTGAATTACTAGGTCGAACCAATCATTACAATCTGTGTTCAATCGTATCGTGGACAATCGGGTCCCACCCCATTCATGTGACCGCACCATTATGGCTTCTGCATACAGGACGCGGTAATGCTTGCCGCGCGGCGGAAGTCGCACGACAGCCAATCAATATGCTGCTTTCCGTAATAACCTTCTAACTCTTATGGAAAAACAACATATTGATTGGTTGTTGCGCAGACTTCCGTCGCGCGGCAAGCGTTACCGCATCCTGTGTGCAGAAGCCATTACTCTACTCGGATCTGGCAACACTGTTGTAGATGGGCCTTAATAGGTACCCAGGAACGAAAAACAAACATTATATTTTAGTGGATATCACACGCAGGAGTTAAATGTTTAGTAGTTCAGAAGATTTTAACGTGTAGTGAAGATTTACTAAAATAAGGATTAATTGGATTTTTAAATATTTTAAAGAGACAAAAAACCACAGACGTTAACATCGCTTACCGCTAAACGTAAAAACACGTGTGGTAAGTAAGGTTAAGTTAGATTTATCTGTGTTTATCTTAGCATAAAACACAATATGCAAAGACGCTTGTTTTCATCAGTTTCATTATTTTTCATTATTTAGCCCGACAAATAAACAGGCATCATGTGTTCTCACGAGAAAATCACATGGGAAGTTGTCCGCAACACCGTTGCACATAGAATGATCGACAACTCATTGATACACAAATTCACCCCATCACAGAAAATACGTAAAAGAACAAAATTAATGAATGCTGAAATAAAGAAACGCGGCATTATTAAAAATTACAATGTGTATAAGACATTGAAAACCCATGTTACACATAAAGTACCAGTCGACTATGATACTGATGACACTGATTATCTTAGTGATGTTGATTATAGCATTATACACAACTCAAATTCCAAACTAAAACAGTACAGAATTAAGAATTACTCCAGAATTAAAAAAACTTTTAGTTTGACTAGTGATGAAGATGAGATGGATCAAACCATAAAGAGGATGAAGATAAATAGTTCAACCAAGTCAGTAGAAAAAAGAACCAAGAAATCTGTAAGAAAACAACTCAAGAAATCTGTAGATATAAGACAACAGGACAATTATATCTCCCAAGCATACTTTTTTGATAATAAGGATGATGGTGACGATGAGAAAAGTGAAGCAATGAGGACGACAAAGAAGAATAGTAAAACAAAAACTGTGGAGAACAACACAAAAAAATCTTTGAATATAAGGCAAAAAGATTTTGTCTCTCAAGGATTATATACTAGTGATGAGAATGATGATGTGAAGGAAAGTCAGACAATACGGAAGACAAAGGAGAATAGTAAAGTTAAACCTGTAGAGAAAAGCACTAAAGAATCTATAAATATAGAACAGCATTTTACCTCCCAAGCACTATTTACTAGTGATGAGAATGATTATGAAAAAGAGAGTCAGATGATATGCAAGACAAAAAAGAATAACACAGTTAAGCCTGTGGAGAAAAAGTCCAAGAAATCTGTGAACATAGGCTGGCAAGAAATTGTAAAGAAGAAGAACAGAAGTACGACACTTGTGTTTGATAATAAACAGCACATAGATATTTTGAATGATAGCAAACAGAATGTTTTTCAAAGTGATGAATGTGATGGTTCAAAAACTATTTCTAACAAGAGGTCTCTCTCCCCAAAATTAGAGTCTCAAGATGACATGATATCCTGTACAACAAAGTCTGCAAATAAAGATGCACCACAGAATCATAGCAATACGATTTCTGTGATACCTGAAACAGATTCTCCATCAAACTCTGGATCAGATTCTCAAAATAATATACTTCATAATACAACGCAAAACCATGAAGATTCTATAGTGGTGAGAGAAACCAATTTTGAGTTGAATGTTCCAATCACTGCTGTACTTTGTGAGACAGATCCTAAGGAAGAAATAATAATAAACAGAGAAAATGATACGATGCAAAGAGAAGTAATAATAAACATAGAAAACGATGCAATGCAAAAAGAATTTGTTACTGATGAAAAAATGATGGATAAGTCGAATTATTCATTGAGTTTACAGATTAGTTCGAACGACGAAATGCATGAATCCAAATTGGCTACTTTAAATATCCAATCTTCACCTATCAACGATTCACCTTCATCTATCAGTAAGAGATCACAGTCGAGCGTATCGAAAGATCGTAGTTGCGAAGAACTAATAAAAGTGGAAGAAAAGAGCTCGATAAATGCAAATAATTGCGACGACGGCCTTGTGAGTTCCAAATCCTCCGCATTAATCAACAATGCCAAGAGGAATTTAACATTGATGTTGGACACCGTCGACTGCACTCAGGTATCGTCGCTGAATGCTTCGCATGACCAGGAAAAAGATTCTGGGATTGACGAAGATTCACAAGATAAATTCATGAAACAAAGAAATGAAGCCAACAAAGAAAATCAAAATAACGTGACAAAAATCGTGGAGAAAGTCTCTGTTTCATCTGAGCCTGCGAAGACTAACGAAGTGACTGAAGAGGTGCGGGAGGATTACATCAAAGAGACAAATCTGAAAGTCGACGACATGACTTTCAAGGAACAGGACACTGCTGATGATGCAGAGACGAAGGAACCAGAGACTGATACTCCTGAATTAAACCAGACTGAAGAGGAAGATGCGAAGTTAAGCTGCGAGGTCAAAACATTGGAAGACCCGTGCAATGTCCAGAAAAAGCAAATACAGCCTAAAGTTACGTCCACCGAGATCGTAAATAAAAGATACAAAATAGTGTGCAAGAGGGATGACGACGTTAACGTCGCGCGCGAAGATGCAGAGTGCAATTCCAGCAAGCACTACACGTCGACGAGTTGTCCAAGTACCATTAACGACGATATCGACGATATCGACGATATCGATGATACGTCTATCAGGGAGATCAACGAGATATCAGTCGCTCAGGAGACGGAGCACGAAGAAGATGAGGAGGATCACGCTAACATAGCTCGCTGCGTGTCGCCGCGAACGGAGAAACGACTTCAGCAATTGAATCTGATTGTGGACAGCGATTCTAGCGATAGCGAAAACGAGAACGAATATCGTTCGATCATTGATCGTGACTCCGAGGGTCACACCGGCAATTCCAATATGAGTCACTCGAATACGGAAGACACAACGAGTCAAAACGACGTTCCGGAAGAAATGGATACTGCTGCTTTGCGCCGCGATGACACTCGCCAAGATGTTCACGCAGAGCTTGAGAACGACGAGGGGAGTAACGTTTCGGAGAAGAGCGACGCGAAGCAGCGGGAAAGGGTTGAGGACGATCAGAGGAGTCACATTTCCGAAGAAAATAGCGTAGATGTTTCACATGACAAGGATAACGTAAGCAACGAAGAAAGACCCGGAAATGACGAGAGAATTTGCACCTCTGGGAAAAGGCATAACAACCCTGCTTCACCGAACGATAGTAACATGGACAATGAGGATGACCAACGCCAGAAAGACGTGCGTTACAGACCGTGCAATGTAAGTGATACTCTAATTGTCAACTTTGGTCTATTCTTTTCAGCTGCATTGCTGAACTGATGCAATAAGTTAAAGTGAGACAAATATATGTTTTCTCACTCTAACTTATTGCACTAGCAGTGCAGCTGAAAAGAAAAGACCACTTGGCAAAGTTGGAAGTAGGTTTGGGAAAAGTAACATCTAAACTCCTAAAGTAGCATAAATGTATAAAAAAAGATATCCTACCTGCTTTAGACATCTTTTAGATATCTTCAAGGAATTTGTTGGGTCCTGTAAATATATATATATATATATAATTTTTTTTTTTTTTTTTTTTTGGATTTCTTGAATAAAGTGAAGCTTAAAATAAAAAATTAATTTCAATTAACTTTAAGTTACATTAGTTAACGGCGTTACTAATGAAAAAAAATAATAAGAGTTATTTGTGTCTTCATATTTTTTTATTCTTTATTCATAATAAATAATTGTAAAGAAATAAAATGTTTTTAAATAATTATAATTTTATGAAACAATATGTGTTTTGTTTTAACTCCTTGACGTGGAGGCAGAAATGGACTAATGCCATTTTTGTGTTGGAAAAAAATGTCGAATTTTCTTTATGACATTATTATAAAAGTTTTTGGGGTTGCTTAATCTGAATTTGACATAAAAATTTCGAAAATCAAAATGGCGGATCAAAATGTTGAAAATAATCGGATTTTCATGAAAGTCGATATTTATGTTTTTGGGATCACTGAACCCAAATTTGATATCAAAATTTAAAAATCCAAAATGGGGCGAATATGGCGGATCTAAATTTTGAAAATAATCGGATTTTCATGAAAGTGGATGTGTTCAGACATTTTGCCTGAACAAAAAACAGAAAAACAAAAAAATTAAAAATTATACAAACAAAAGAAATATATAAAAATAGAGTCAAAAACCGCTACGTCCTCGTTTCATAACTCCGGATTCGGCAGAAAACGATATTATGTAAATGTTTTTTTTACTTAAAAATTTTTTATTCCACTATTTGGAATTTTGAAATTTTGATATCAAATTCGAATTCAGCAACCCTAAAAACATATAGATACCCACTTTCATGAAAATCCGAGTATTTTCAAAATTTTGACCCACCATGTTGGGTCGTGCCATGGTGGCACGACTCTTTCATGCGTGTATATACGTCATCACAGTTAAGGGGTTAATCTGTGATCTGTTATACATTGTTTCACAAAAACGGCATGAGGATATTATTTTATCTAAAAAGTCCAAACTTACACAACACAATATTTTAGACATTTATGCTGCCTGAATTGTAACGTCCTCATCATTACACTTTTTCAATGATTTTCACCACTGTGTTATTTTCTCTTTCATTGGTAATGCAATTTAAATTAATTTCAATAACGTAAATGTAATTGCATTATCAAAATTAAGTTTTTAAATAGTGGTAACAAATAGTAATCGTTATTTTTGTCATTATTTTATGCATGTTCGAATACATGTAGTATATCAGATAGGAATCGTCAAAAAGATCTTCAAAGCTTGGTGAAAATAGTAACGGGAATTATAACGACTCGTTACTACTTAAGTAACGCTAACAAGTTATTAGATTGATTAGCATATCTTTTTTTATAGAATATACATTTCATTTGTCAGCATACTTCTATTAAAAACTGCTTTAAATGAATAAAAAATATTTTTAAGTAAATTTAAATATGTGTTATTTATACCAACTATGTGTTTGTTTAGTGAGAAAATTTATGAAAAAATATTTTTTAATCAATCTAATATTTTACAAAATAAGCAACGGTAACGCTTCACTTTTTTTAATTGATAACGAGTTACTTTTAAAAAATAATGTTTCAAGTTTGTGCTATATAAGAGGAATTTCACGATTAATCGATTTGTCTTTTCAGTTAGAAGAACTAGTTGAGGACGAAGAATTACTTATGGAAACGCTACCAGCGAGTTTAACATTGGCGGATATTTCCGAGGATGAGGAAGCCTTTATTTTGAATATTCCTGACAAAGTATGACCATATTTACTTATTAATTATCGACTGATTAATTAATAGAGTTAAAGTATTCTGCGTATTTAAGTTAATTCATGAGTAATTTTCTGTAAAATTATTTCCCGTAGATATTGCAAAACAACTTGCAAGGTCAACTGTTGATTCTAAAAGATAAAACAATCAGATTCGGCAAAAGTAAATTCCGAGCAGTGCATAACAAAGTGAATACCGTATCTTGCATCTTCGCCACTGGCAAACGACAGAAACCTTACAAGATAGGTTTGTACTTTGTGAAGACAGATTTTCTTATAAAAATTTATTAGAATTCAAGATAAGATAAAAATTTATAATTAAGAATAAGAATTTATTGTAACAATAAAATGACGTTTATTAAAAACAAGCATGTAACTTCAAATTAAAGCAAACATTTTATTGTTCTAGGAAGGTAGAGAGAGAAATATCTAAATATATTTGTCTAATACGCAAAGCTAAAAATACAAAATTAACCAAATTGCTATATAAATTTTCTTTCGCGGAGAATATCTACGCGATTTTTTACGTACTTTGCACAACGTATCTTTTTTTTTATTTAATTACTCAAAGGCCCACTGTGCAAATAGTAAACGTAACATATATGTTTAATGTCCTCACTCAGAAACGTTTCTACATAATAGCTCAGAAATGTAGCAGAAATATTTCTGTGGATATGTTGTAATGAATTCTATTTTATTTTTCAGTGAATCTTAAGGAAATTAGTACTATCACGGTACGAGAGAGATTATTACGTCCTATCGAAGACGCAACCGAGCCGAATTCTTCTGATGTAGATATTTCTTCTAACGAAAAATCGAGAAAAAAACGCTGTATATCGAAGTACTAATCTTGACATCAAATCAGATTTATCTTTTTAGACTGTGTTCCGAAATTCACTGCCAATGTTGAAATTCTATAGTATACGTAACATGAACTATTGATTTTCAGTACTGGCAGTGAATTTCGGAACGCAACCTTAATATCGTTTTGCCCATACGCCGGACAAAATATACGGATAAAATGAAACCAAAAAGATAAAAAAATCACAGATTACTACAAACCCCTACAAAGACTATAATAGACATCTCAGTTCAATTATAAACTGGAGAAATGTTATATTTCTTGTTGATTTTATTATGAAACTATTACAACTCTGTACAGTTTTGACGAGATTGTCAATGATTATATTTTTTTAATTACTTTAATTATTTGAGATTAAGTAATATACATCTATTATCAACATGTATATGTTTCTTTTCTTGGTATTTTAAAGATATGAGACATTTATTCTATATCTAAACATTTTGAATATTACATATACATTTGGTAATTAAATCATTTTTCTACTTAAAACAATGACAAAAACATTTTATAATATTCTTTTGATATTTTTCTCAACAAAGGTTATAGAGATGTTTAAGAGAATTGACAATTAACAATGAGAAAGAATATTAAATAAAGAATATTGTTAATACATAAGAATATTGTTTTCGCAGTTTAATAAATATTTAAGCAATCGAATTAAAATGGTAATTTTCGATTGATGTATGAGAGATCGTTTATATTTTCAAAGTTATAAATAGTACGCAATAACATAAAAAATATTATGAATATTCTACAAATGTATGTTTTCTTTATTTTTAAAGTGATAGAGTAGTGTAAATAATAAATATATGATAAAGAAGGTTTTTTAATATGTATTTTATGTATAGTATTTTATAAAATCCATTGAATTTAACCTTAAAGTGGCTTAAATCAAGATAAATATCAAGAATACACAGAGAAATATCAAGAATACATAGAGTGAGTTCTTACTATACATTTATTACTATAATCCTAACAAAATATCTCAGAAAAATGAAAAAGTGCAAAGTATTAGGCTGGTGCAAATGAAATGGCCGTTGTTAAATTTTAACTTTAAATATGAGAAAATCTTTAGATTTTGATTTGACAAACTTAAAATTTACTTTATCAATCAAAATAGTCACTGTCCACTTCAGTGCACTTCCAAAAAATCCCATCTTTTATCTATACTCAATAAACGCTAGATATTCCTGAAATATTTATAAAATGTTCCTAAAATCCAAAACTAACATTTTAAGAATATTCCGAAACATTCTGAAATATTCATAGAATGTATAAGAAATATTCAGATAAACGTAAAAAGTTTTATTTTTTTATCCATATTTACATAATTACAAGGAACATCATTATCAAAAACAGAAAATAAGAAAATAGTACCGCCAAATTAGAAAATCTTTTGTGCGAATTTACGCGATACAAATATATTAGCTTCTGTCTTAAGTCGGCAAAACCAATTGGTATCATCCATTCCCGACCGCGCTAAAACGTTGCTTAACTTGACGATCGAGCAACACGCAATAATCTCAACGATTCCGACAAAAACAAACAATACAGTCTATAAGTTCCCCAAATATATCACGGTAGCAAACGTAATACAAAGGAATATACTTTGAAAATGATTTTTTATAATTAAAGAAATTAATTTCATATAACGAACCACACAATTTATACACATACGTATACATATGCAATTACAAGTTTTTTACTATACAAAATCTTATATTTACGAGCACAAATGGCTATCTATATACAAGACTCCCTTACAAGTCAAACTAAAGATATAGTGCTTTTAAATAATCACTCTAATTTTATAAAATACAATAAATTTATTCAACCGTTATATATATATATATATATATATATATATATATATATATATATTTATATTTATATTTAATTTTTTTTTGCTTCTTTTCAACGGAATACACTCTTTCTTGGTAAGATCATGTTTTACAACGGCGAGAAAAATCTGTAATAATAACAATTACATAATTAATGTATTTCACATATCAACATTTATATTATATAGTTTTATTCGCTTTACACTAATTTTTTTCGCTTTTTAATACGAATAATATAAATTTTTAATACGAATAATATAAAGACAAAGTTAAACAGTAAATAAACAATTTAGTCGCTAAATGTATAAATTTCAACGGCAATTGTATAAGATTATAAATGACTACTATTGTTGTTTACAAACTCTAGAAATAGGTCATATATACTTTGTGCGCGTTAAGGCACTTCCGCCTTTCGTAGGATCCATCATGCGATCCCAATTGGTGTGACCAACGACGAAACCGACAGCGCGCATTTTCTCCTGCTCCTTGCGTTCCTCCAAATCGGCCCATCGTACCTATAAAACAGAACAATCGATGTATAATCTTTCTCGCCAATCTTTTTCACTCCAAGAGTAATATAAATCCAAGATTTTTAAAAGATTTTTAAAAACGATATTTTTAATAGATACCAAAAAGATAATTACGAATATATACTTCTAATGTTTCTGAGAGATATATTCAGATACATACCCGCTTTTTACCAGAAGTATCCTCCATATTGTAGTAGTCCGGTACTTGAAGGAAATCTTCCATAGTTTGTGGTCTCGCTTCATTCTTCTTTCTCGCTAATCCGTCCAATCGATCTATATAACAAAAATCAAAAAATGAAAAATAAAGATATACTTTTTAAATCTCAAAATATAGTTAGATTCAGTTTCAACTAACCTAATTTATCTTCAGCTTCCATTTTCTCCCACTTACTAACACCCTAAAAGAATTCAATCAATGATAATCATTTACATCAACATAATTATTAATAATACAAAACTACACTTTTATCAATTTCAGGTAATTTGCTTTAATAAAATATTAACGTGGAACTTTACAATAACGATATATCATAATTAAAAAAAAAAAGTTGTTTTATCATACAATATATACAATAAAAAGCATTGAAAGAGAATAAATACTCTAAGATCTTATATATTCGTTTATGTAAAAATTGTTATTTCGACGTTCATATATAAGTTAACTTTGCTTAGTTACAATTGCATCCTGAGTATCCTCGTGACTGTCTTGACTATCTTCATTTTGCGTGGTTGATATCTCTTGTATCTCCTGCTGACTATCTTCCATATCAACCTGAAATAAAAATAGAATTATATATGTTGTGTGTGTGTGTACACACACGCGCGCGCGCGCGCGCGCGCACGCACACACACACACACACACACACACACACACACATATATATACATACATATATATATAAACATATGTCATGTACCATACATGATAAATTATATAAATGCATCGATACGTGCACGACAATAATAAGGAGAGAGAGCCGTTTACATGGAACAAAATTACCTCTTCTATCGCTTGTTCCTGTAACATAGAATTCACATCTAGTTTCAAGTGATAGCTAGGTGTCGGCTCGAAGTAATCTATGATCCGATTAATCTCGTCCTCGGTGCGATTGTGAATGTTTCTCTTAAGGCATATCTGTAGATCCATCTCCATCTCACACACATATACCTGTATACACGGATATCAATTGAAGAAAGGTTGTTTTTATATATAGACTGACATAATAGTTCTTAAGTTAGTTGTTATACAATTACTAGAATATTGTACGTATTGCTAAATTATTATTTTTCAATTATTCAAAGAAGCGAGAACGATATGTTAGAGAAGAGTAATCTGTTGTGACAGTTTAACATCCGGTATTAATATCCGGAAAAAATATGTACAGTCAGGAAATATTAATAATCTATTATACTGCATGTTGAGATTATTATGCCGATTTGTGAAAACTCAGTTGCAAAATAGTTTTCACATTTATTTTCCAATAAAGTTGCAGCGCTCAAGGTTATCATAATTGTGAACTTCTATGGATAAATTTACGCAGTGATTGGCTGTCTTCTGTTATTGGTCAATTACACGCAAATTCGTTAACAGAGAGAGAGAGAGAGAGAGAGAGAGAGAAAAAAAAGAAAGAGTGACTCGCAAGTGTAACAATTTGAAATACTACAATTTCATTAGAAAAAAGTATGAAAACTTTTTTTGCAAATTTCTCCCTCTCTCTGTGTGTATACAAATCGTAACTCGATATCTCGAATCTATCACAGAATATTCGAGAGAATAAATTAAAGTCGATTTTCTATTTTGAAAACTTAGCCGAAAACTTTTTTTTAAGCGATTAACTTTTTTATCACGGCGGAAATGGTTAAAAAGCAATGATTGCACGTGAGAGCTTACGTCTGTTGTTTTGTTAAGTTATGCGTATTCTTCTAGTTATGCATACAGATATAGGGCGAATTTCTATACCACGATGATATTTTGTTTTCGTTGTTATCGTAATAGAGAAATAAATGTACGAAAAAAAGGTTCGCGAACCGTCACTATCATAGCATTCCATAACAAAAGGACATAAGATTCCTGTTTCCTCGTATCTTGATTTATGATCATCAAAAGAGCAAAAAATACACGTTAAAAGATTCTTGCAAAATATATTGAAATAAAATGATTCACAAAATGACACTTGCAATCGATCAAGCAGATCTGTAAAATAGTCCCAATACTTTCCTTTTACTTTAATAATCAATAAATAAATAACCATAGAATTAAAGTGATAGGACCATGAAAAAATATTTGTTAAAAAGGGAAGTTACATTTCACGTTAATTTTACGGCAATTTATTAATTATTAGAGTAAAAGAAATTTTATATTCCATACAGAGTAATTACTATATGGAGAATACAAGATGTTTGGATTATTTTATAGATGTGCCTGTCAGTGCTATTTTATAGATATCTTTATTTCAACGTATTTTACAAGTATTTTTTTAGTGTGTATTTTCTCGCCCTCAGATGTCATAAATAAAAAATTTCGCGGCAGAGGACCAGGAATCTTGATCAGTTAGATAATTTTTTTCGGATAAAAATATATTTAAATAAAATAGATTTCAATTCAAAAGATCAATCCAGAAATCTTATAACGATAAAAAGACATTCTTTGAAGTTCTTCCTCGGGACATTATATTATTAAACGGTAACATACTTTGAAACCCTTCGTCTTGGCAAAACTCCACATCTCTTCATAATCTGAAATCCTCTCGTTGATACAATCCAGTATGATAAAATTGAAGAATCCGTCAAGAATGTTTTTCTTGAATGCTTTGACGAGCGACATTATATAACTCTGTTCCATTGCTTCTTCGTATTCATACACCATTTCCTATGCGAATCAATATACAACGTTAAAAATACTAATCCATTAGAAAAAAATTTAATATAATAAATATTCTAGTAAAGAATTTTAATATAATTACTTTAATTATCATCTTCTTCCCATTATCGTCCTTTGTCTCTACTTCTTTCTCAACAAGGAAATAATCATCCAGACTCAATATCCTAGGTGCAGAGCCTCCTTGTTCAACTTCTTTATCCTGCAAAATAAAGAGTTGTAACCTATTAAATAAGTTATGCGGAAAGAATTAGTATACAAACTTAAAGGTTCCTCCTAAAACGTCAATCACGTATATAAATGTTTTTCAAACTAATACTTCTTACATTCTTCCACATTCTAAGTTTTATAAAATAATGAGTGCGTATAATTAGGCAATGTTGGCAATAACTTATACGAGGTTACTCGAGTATAACTGGAGTAAAAATCAATAATTAATTAACTGCAATATTACCTTGATAAGTTTGGCCACAAAAGATTTGCCACTGCCAGGTGGTCCTCGAAGAATAATTGCTATCTTTGGTGGTCTGTTCTGGCGACCTGGTGGACAAACCAAGTCATCAACCATCGTGTAGTTTGGCATTTTCGCCAGTTCCAGTGTCTTCGGGGTAGTCGTCGATTCCGCCACATTTTTCTTCGTGTCCGGAAGACTGTAACAAAAATTTCTCGTTGAGTATAAAAGTATCATTGCGACAACACAGTGGACTTATATTCATCGCTAAATCAATCGTAAAATCCGTAGGTTCCCTTTTTCGCGTACAAGAATCTTTCATCAATGAATAGAAAAACAAAACGGGCAAACCCCTT
Source organism: Odontomachus brunneus (assembly GCF_010583005.1). Lineage (NCBI taxonomy): Eukaryota > Metazoa > Arthropoda > Insecta > Hymenoptera > Formicidae > Odontomachus > Odontomachus brunneus. Next base: position 724,089 of record NW_022639614.1, on the reverse strand, counting down.
CTGTGCGATCAATCTAATATATATATATAATATACAATACAAAAAGACCTTAATTATGTGACCTCTTTGCAATATATGTATATAACATACGCAGATAATAGAAAACGCAAATAAATATAATCTATGATGAGGTACAGTGAAACTTCGAAGCGACACGACAGCACTTCGAAGCGAGAATATAAAAATATAAATTGTCGTGTAAAATATATAAATATGAAAAATGCATTATACAAATGGAATAAATATTCTTCTATGTAAAATCGATGCAGTGATAAAGTTGCACATTACGAGTACCTTATTGCGAGTAATAATAGAACATTAGAAAGGAATGTTCCATTGCCAAAAGCGGTTGGATGCTACAAGGTGTCCCGAAAAATCATTCTTGAAATCCAATAGTTTTAGGCAAAACGAGCAAAAAAATTTATTCGCACGATATCGCCTCATGTTTTTCATTTCTATTGGGATACCACATACACACGCACGCACACGCGCATACACATACACACACAGTGTAGATAAGAGAAATATTCACACAGTCCGTCAATCTGTTTGGGATAATTAACACCAAAAATGAAAAAAAAACATCGCAAAGTGTTTCTATTGGTCTGCATAATTTGTATTTGCATCGATATATTCAAATATATATTCGATATATTTCTTTGCGCGTATAGCAAAAAATTTTCTCTTCTGGTATAAAATTACCTCAGAATAATTGGAGTGAAAAAATACTGTTCTTCACTCAAATACCACATTAAAGTAGAATAAGAGTACCTAAAATTAAGACACGTCGAAACTTAAGGACTCTTTCGATTGTCATAAAGAATGCACGTATATACATATAAATATCTCAAAATCTGTAAATATCTCAAATATAATAAATATATTAATATGATTTTCTAGGCTTTGTAAAATAATGCACGTGCACGCGCACATGTGTATAGAGACACGTAAGTACAAAAACGTACTTAGAGAAATATACATTTGAAAAAATTATCACAGATTAAATCACAGATTAATACATATACGTATAAGAATTGTAATATACGTAATAAGAATCATGAAACGATGTCTTTTTCTTGTTTTCGTTTCATTATTAAAAAGAATATTATACATGAACTTTTTCAAGTTCATGTAGATCGTAGTGTTGCGGCATAGAAATCACAATTTTCATTTTCGAATAGCACATGTCAAAGACTTAACGTATTATCGTCTTCGAGAAAAATATTCAAATTTCTTTTCTGCAAAACCAAATGTGTATTTCTTACACAAACACTCGTCATCCCACGTACAAAAGTACCAATATTTTTACACGTAGGCTCGTATTAATAGTCGTGCTTGAAATTTGTCTTAACACTCCGAAGATCCGAATTTAGGAATTTGAGTTTTTTAGTCAAAATACATGATATATGTGACATTACGTGAATAATTTCAATTCAACCAAAGAACTCACAATTAACTCTAAATTCAAATCTGAGTATGAAATAGGTTTCAAGAAACAGCTATTAGAGCGATGCTGGATACTGATATAATGCAGTTTCGTAGTTTTCTCTTTTCTTCTGGTTCGATGCGTCAAATCGAAAATGCCTTTACAGGGTAAAAGTACAAATGTTAATGAATGGTTAATGCCAAACAATTGTGTAAAATCGACAAGAAACTTTTTTAGAATCAGTCGGCAAATAAAAAGATAAATATGCAATATAACGCTCTCATTTTGGACTTTTTCAAACTTTGTAAATTTGTATATTTTAGGACTGATTTCTGAAAACGAAAATTGTTGCTCATTTTTTTTCTTGTTTCTTTTATTTTAATGTTTTATGTCGGTAAGTAATGTAGGAAAGATGTTTTATGTAGGAGAGTGATAACTTTCATTATAAAATTTTCTAACTTTGTGTCAATGTGTCTAATTATTTAAGTTTTATCAAATAGTATATTTGATTAAAACAGAGAAAAGCATGCATAAACTATTCTCTGCTTTATAACAGATTTTATGCTTTTGATTAAACCCAGACAGCACAAATCTTCACAGGATATCCTAAAAACATTCTCAGAACGTTTATACATCCTGAGAACGTCTTCAGAACATCCTCCAGAGATCTTGTGCTGTTTGGATTTAATCAAAAGTGTAAACTCTGTTATAAAGCAGAGCATAGTTCATACATGCTTTTCTCTGCTTTAATTATATATACTATTTTATAATACTTGAATAATTAGACACATTGACACAAAGTTAGAAAGTTTTATAAGTTATCACTTTCCTATTTACCGACATCATAAAACATTAAAATAAAAAAAAAAGGAAACGAAAAATGAACGACAATCTTCGCTTTCAGAAATCAATTCTACGTTAAAATATACAAATTTACAAAGTTTGAAAAAGATCCAAGATGAGAGCGTTATACTGCATATTTACCAATAAAAAATTATTGTCGATTTCATGTAATTATTTAACATCAGCCGTCCGATAAATGTTTGTACTTTCGCTTTGTGCAAGCATTTTCAATTTAATGCATTCAGAAAAATTAGAAAATTCGAAGAAAAAAGAAAACTACGAAACTGCGTTATGTCGGTATCCAGTATAGTCTCAATACAAGTTATAAGAATCGATCGATGTGCAAAAAAGTCGCATTTGAGGAGAGAACAATTGCACATCTTGAATGCATCTACGCATTTGTGTGCGGTGCATGCACGAAAATTTATCCGGTAAATCGCTTTAGATCGCGACCTCTATGATAAATTTGAAAAGTGAGGATACATGCGGCACGTACCTGGTGTCTAGTAGCTTCGTGTCTACGGTGTTCTTGTTCAAGTTCTCCTGCCAATTAATACTTCCTTTCGATCTGAAGAATGCCACATACGTATGTTCAGACGAGATTGTTCACAATTTTTTTGCGATTGGATCATGTATTCGAACGCATATCATCCACTGGATCAATATTCACTAAAAATTTCTAAGCCGCATCTGTCTCTAACTATGCATTTCTCACGATTTTTTATTAATCTAACAAACGAGAATGTGTCCACAGCCAATGTGACATTTTGACAGCTTGAAGTTTCGCGTACAGGTTTATAAAAAGGAGTTATTTATTTCTATATGATATGTAATCAATAGAGGAAAAGTGAAAGTTTTAAGAAAGAGAGGCAAGTAAGAAATTATACAATTAATTTTGTATAAAGGTACATAATTGCGATTAGTTATGATCAGAATTGATTTTGCTCCGTAGTTAAATTTGTGTGCGTCAGTAAGAGGCGATTTTTCAATAGCAGTTTAAACTTGGATTCAAGTTTAAACTCTATTCTAACAATGCGTTTATTTTGTTTAAACAGAGTTTAAGTTGAAATCTAAGTTTAAACTATCATTGAAAAATCGGCCCTAAGGGCCATCCACTTACATATAACTTCATATGGGAAAGCAAACAATTCGATTACGTATTCAAATCAGTTCATATAACTAATTGCAACTATTTACCTTTACAAAATTAATTATATAATCTCTTACTTACCTCTCTCTTCAAATTTTTCTCTACTCTTTCTCTACTGATTACGCATCAGATGGAAGCAGATAACCCCTTTTCACATAAGTGTATATAAAACGTCAAGCTGTCAAAATATTGTCACATTGGCTGTGGACACATTCGTACTTGCTAGATTGATCAATAGTCATAAAAAACGTAGAGACAAATACGACTGTTTAGAAATTTTTAGTAAGCATCGATCTAGTGAATAGTTTGGCAGCCATGCGTTCAAATACATGAGATGTATTGGGGATCTCAGTAACATACGCAGCAAGTGAAAGCAACATTCTCTTGCACGCTCCATCCTTTCTGAAAGAATCTTATATGGAGAAGAAGAGATCTTGCTGTATAGTGTGCTCTAGTCCAATATATCAGTACGAATGAAAGTAATATATTCCGTTAGAAGCACACTTGCACAGAGACCTTTACAAAAAAAAGTAATACTGAAGCTCTGTATGGTCGAATTTAATAATACTTTGAATATTTGTTTCAGTATTTAAGTACGGGAAAGTACTGAGATATAAATAACTCAAAGTACTACTAAATTCGACCATACTAAGTTCCAGTACTATTTTTTCATAAAGGGATACTTTCTTCCCTTGATAAGTAAATGAAAGATCAAGCACAAGGGAGAATGCTCTTTCATTCGCTGTCCGTAAGACAATTAAGATGAAGATTAAGATGAAGATTAATCTGCCACTATACCTGCTGTCGTCTTTATCACTGTCTTTATTCGTTTCCCTTCGGGAAGTCTCGCATGTCTCTTGAATCCGCTCTGCGTACCCGAAAAAACAAATATATTGTAACACACTCAGCTTACAAATGCCAGCTAAATGCCAACTTACAAAAATACCAGTTACCTCGCGATATTTCGTGATCTACATATATATTACATCAGGTACGAAATATGATACAAATTTTCTCTCAGACTTCTTTTCTAGCGCGAATATTGTACTATTTGTCAAGATAAATTTGTAAAATGTATCTGTTTTTCTGTTTGATTCACAAATTAACAGAGATAGCTGCTGTGAATCTCGAGCAACGATTGCTACAATTGTCGAACTTCCTACGCGCAGTTTAACGAATATTCAGTTACCTCTCCGAGCGTTTCGGTCGCCCTGACCATCGCTCGCGTTCGAGTCGCGATCAAAGAACCGCTGTTCCTCGAGAGGGTCGTACATCAACGATCTCTCCTTGCGATCCTCGCTCTCCCTTGTTTCCCACTCTCCGCAGGTTCTCCTATCGCTCGCTTGATGATGCTGCCAATCCATGTGATGATCCTTCATTCGTTGCTTCGTGAAATCCGAAGCTGCCAACCTGCGCGCGTCATAGCTGCCGCACTTCGCCTTCTCAGCGGCATGTTCCTTCTTCGCGTTTTCGTAGCAGTTGCTCATCTGCTCCGCGTAATCTTTGATGCTCTGCTCGTTCTTCACCCAGTTCCTGAAGTCTTTTCTCGACTGGTACTGATCCCGCTGGTGCTCCACCGGCTTCGAATCGCCGTGAGCATAATCGAAGCACTGAACCGGAGATGATAGATGCTGATCGACGACAGCTGGCCGCGACGTATGCCCGTAGTCGATAACTTTCGACGGTGTATACTCGATGACCTTCTTCTCGCCGCTACTGCCACTGATCTCTCCGTGATTGTAATTGAACTGCCGCGGTGCGCAAAACTCACCTGAACCGCCACCTGCCGACAACATCGACTGAGGATGTTTCGTGAACAAGTTGGGCCCGTGGAACTTGGGGTCAGTTAGCTCTTTGTTGTTATTGTCACCGAAGTCTGTGGTCTTCGGCTCCAACCTGGATCTCTCTTCGAACTGAACCTCGTTAGATGGTTTTTTATCGACATCCTTCTTGTGGGAATCTTGTGACGGCGGAATGCGTCTAGTATACTCGACATTATCCATCCGCAACTCCGTGTTCTGTTGTCCCATATTTCTGTTGAACGGTTCGTCAGACTTAGCCGCTGGATTCTCAAATGTGTCATTCTTGAACTGTTCTCTCCTGGTGTAGGGACCGCTTCTGCGCATATAATCACGTGTATGACTCAGATCATCCATCGGGCCTCTGACTGGAAGAGATCTATCGGATTCAAAGGAACCCTCGTTGAAATCTCGCGAATCAAAACGGTTCTCGCTGAAAGCCTTCGGACTACGTCGTCCTTGAGAAAAAGTATCCGGAGGAGGGCCACGAGGACCACTCAGTATGCTATCATTGAGACCCCGAGATCCGAACGGCGGTGGTCCTTCTGAAACAGGTAGTCTGGGCCGTACATCTGGAAAGCCAAAGGGCAGTGGTCGCCTGTCAAGCAGTGTCTCGTTGGGTCTACCGAACCTGTTATTGTTGTTGGACCCCAAAAAACTAAATTGCGACCCGTCGCCAGGATGTCGATGTGTATCACTGAGTCCTCCTCGTGATGCGAACTGCATATCGTTGCCCCTAGGCCCGAGTAGGCTGGAATGTCGTGGAGCGAATGGCAAGTCAACAAGTCCTCTCAGGCCGACCTGGCCGAACTTTCCGGTAAGGTTCCGTGGGAATGGCTCGTTCATAGATCCGAATTGCCCACTGTTGGGATTTCGAGAATTCTCGTTGAAAGATTCGTTATTACGACCTCGCTCAGTGTATTGCTCTTCATTGGGCCTTCTAGGACTGAATTGTCCGACGTCGCCAGCCGCGTTAGATCCGAACTGTCCATCTCTGGGGCCTAGTTGCGAGTTACTGTCATGACTCGGCAGCAGAAACCCTTGCGGCCCTCTGGAATTAAACAATGGCGGTGGCCCTAAGAACCTGAAGGATGGACCCATTCTGGGAAATTCCATTCCCCGGGGTCGCGTGTCGTGGAATTGGGCACCTGCTGGCGGTCCTTTTCCGTCGAAAGCTTCGTTACATGATTCAGCGACATGCTGGGGTTCGGAGCCTGGACTGCTACGAATAGGACCCAAGTTGGGCAGCTCCGGCGGTGGCTCGATGTTCAGGTCTTCCGGCCGTGGATCGTTCTCACCCATGAAGGGTAAACTCTCAGGTTTCTTAGATGAAATGTTCTCGTCTTTGTTATCAGTATTGTTTTCTGCACTCTTCCTTAACTCAGAACTATTATCTTCGTCTTTGTTATCCTGTTGTTCCTGTTTATCCTGAAAACCATCATCGTTGCCGGATAAATCAGGGATATCGTCTGCTTTTCTATTATCGTCAATTTCTTTCGGCAAGTCTCCTTCGACATTCAGATTTTCCTTCTGTTCAACAGCTGCGCTATCGACTTCGTTTTTCGGCTGCGTCACTTCCATGTCTTGTACGTCTTGAACATTATCAATTTCCATATTATTCGCGGAATCAATATTAATATCGGCCTCAGGATTCTCAGAACGATAATTAGCGGAAGATTGAGATTGAATATCAGTCGGTTGAGCTTGTTGATTAGGATTCTGCAGCTCGCCCTCCGCATTCTTTTCCCGTTTCCCGTTTTCCGTTTCCTGTTCATTATAATCCACGGGAACATTGTGTTTAGCGAAATTTTCCACAAAAGGTCCTTGTTTGAAGCCGGAAATAGGTGAAACCGGAGGTTCATTGTCAAGTGTGTTGCCAAGTGGATTGAAGGGAAAACCGCCTCGCGGATTATGATGGCCGTACGGCGATGTGGCAGGATCAGGAGCGAATGGATGGGGTTGGAATGGAGGCGGTGTCCTGCTGCCGGCAACGGAAGGAAAGTTGTTCATCGATGACGGCCCACCAGGACGAATTTTCGGAAAGTCAAAGCTGCTGCGGAACGGCGAGTCGCCGGCGATCTTCTTGAAGCTCTCGCTGAGAGAACCGACGCTGAGTTTCTCGGGATCCGAAAGAAAACTAGGTTTGAACACGTCACTGGCAGCTTTTCGTTTCTCCATAAGCTTCCGCAACTCCGGCGGCAGCTCCTTTGGTGGACTAAAGACAGGGTTTCTACCGAAAAGCCGGGAGTTGCTACCGAAAGCGTCTCGTCGATGATCATTCACGTCTTTCGGATCGAAAGAGTCCCCAGGGTTGTTGCCCCTGCCAAAACGATCACTGGCTGCGAAATGTTCATTCACATTAGGCGCAAATCGATCACCAGCAAGGGGGAAACGATCTTTATGTTCGGGGAATCGTTCAAAACGATCGTTCTGTCCAAATCGCTCATTGTCAGGTCGATCGAATGTATGCTCTTTTCCTCTGGCGAATCTATCGGCTTCCGATCCTACGAATCGTTCACCCCCGCTAAACCGATCGACTCCGCCGAATCGATCGTGCTCCGATGCGAACGGCCGGTCACTCGGCGGCGGGAATCTGTCGGGCCCAAATCGATTGTTTCCCCCAGCAAAACGCTCATTCGTCGGCGGTCCGAAGCGTCCCTCGTTACTGGGTTGAAAATTCATCGACCCATTGGGCGGGTTGTTCCCGAAGTCTCCAGGAAAACCTCGGTCGCCCCTTCGGAACCGTTGCTGTTGCGCCTCGATTCGGTCGTTGAAGGGTTCGTTCGGTCTAGCGAAAGCCGTGTCGCCAGGTCTCATAAACTGCTCCTGCTCGTTCCCACTCGGGTTGGCAATACCATCTCCACGTCCCGCGGGGAAACGATGGTCCGGAGGCTCGCCAACTCTTCGAGGAAAGTTGGACTGCTGTCCAGCGTCGAAGTTGCTGCCGCGATCGTTGGGATGGCGCGCGAAACGCATATCCATGTTCGGTGGTTGATCCTGCGCGCTCGCAGGGCCTCTCGGCGCGTTCTGCAGCGCAACCAGTCGCTCTTGATTATTATTGTTATTGTTATTGGGTGGATAATTCGGAGGTGGCTGTGAAAAGTTGGGTGGCGGACCGGTATTATTGCTCGGTAAACTTGGTGGCGGCTGCGTGAAGTTAGGCGACGTCATTGGATGGACAAACATCGCCGTAGGATGGTGATGCATCACGGAAGGTGGCATGCCATAGTTCGGAGCTTCCATTCGGGGGTTGTACTGCTGGTTGTTCTCCCATTGTTGCTGAACAGGCCAAGATGGCGGCGGCACTGCAACGTTCGAGCCTACCATATTCTGCTGCGGCAGAACTTGCTGTACACCTTGAACTGCAATAGCAGTTTCAGCTTGATTGCCAGAAGTTGTAGTTTCCGGAGGCGGCGGGGGTGGTGGTGGTAGAGATGGTATAGCGGCAGTAGCGCTCTGTTGCTTTCCTGTCAAGCCGAGACTCTTACCGATACCGAGCAGGTTGTTGATCAAATGTTGGTTCTCCGTGTTCGATAGTATGTTGAGTATCTTATCGTCGCTGGCACTCTTGTTCTTGTCTGGTTCTGCAGTTGTTGACGCCTTCGTCGCGGCTGCCTGCTTCTGTTGCTCGCGCTTCTTGCGCATCTGTTCGCGCCGTTCGAGCAGCTTCTCGCGCCATGACGTCCACTTGGCTTCGTATTGCTTGTATTGAGTCTGAAAAACATGAGCATTATACATCGCGAATGGAAAACAAACGACTATGCTTCGTTTGCTTCGCGATATGTATTGTTTAACATTGCAGTCCCGGTGGCTCAAACTGTTCGAATGTATTTTCAGACCACCAAGAAAAAGGGAAAGAGAAAAAGAGATCGGTATATCATAAACGATGACCGGCACAATAGCTTTAGAATTTAGTAGACTATGAGTCGCCAGAATTTTTCGATTACATGTATCTCGTGTCTACGTATTTATGATTATTGATCGTGATTCGAGGGAACGTTGTGTGCTTGAGAAATTCTAACGATCATAAATCTAATAAACGTCAGACTGTGTTATGTCGGTTTGTGTACGACTTGAAGGTTTGATCGCAAAATTCGGACAGTTCAAATTATCTGAAAAAGCTCAAAGAAAATGCCGTGTACCGTGTGGTACCTGCAGGCACTTACTTTGTCGGGATGATTCGCGTTTTGCAATTTCCATTTGTTAAACTGCTGTTCCCACTGTTTAAACTGCGCGTCGAATGTCTTCTCGGTCTCGGTTAGCTCTTCGTCCTCATCGAGCTTCAACTTTTTCGCACTACTGCCACTATTGGACTCACCACCATCGACCGCGCTAGCATTACTATCGCGTTTCTCAGCCTGCCCGACTGCTGGCAGCTCTCGCTTGCTCTCGGTTTCGGGCGGCAAGGGTGGCGGTTGCTGTGGCTGGCTCGTGCTGGGCAGGGGTGGTGGTGGCGGTTGCGGTTGCGGGTGGCTCGGAGGAAGGTAGCTAGTCGCGCTTACTTGCGGCAACGCGCTCGTAGCGGATTCTTTCGTAGGGAATAGGGGCAGATTATTTTGGTGCGGGGGTGGCATATTGGTGAACTGATGTGCGACGTTCGTGGTAGCGGGCGGTAACGGAGGTGGTCGTGCTGTATCCTCTTTGGGAAGGGGCGGCGGCAATTGCATATGCGGCAGTGGCGCTTGGCTTGCTGCCAAATTTATGTTCTGCGCCGCTGATAGATGCTTCATCGTATCATGATACTGAAAAGAGAAGACATCCGATAGAAATCGCGTTCATATTATCGTGTTTGATGCAGAAAGACCATCCAATGCACGAATTAGTCAAGTAGACTTAAAAGCAAAAATGATATTATTTTGAAATTTTCAGCAACGACTACTATTAGATATATATAGGATGATCCTAAATAAATGTGGAAAATTTTATAATATCTTTAAGATATCTTGTTAAGGGATCCTTTTGTCGAAAATTAAAGGTAGTCTTTCATGTAAACATATATTCCTATATCCCGCCTTGAGGAATATTCCTCCCAAGAGAGAAGTAAAAATTAGGTTTTTATTTGTTTTCTCAAGTGTTGGAAGAATTAAAAAATAAAATCTGGACATTTTACACTAATAAAAAAGATACTTATTAATATTTTTTTAATCTTTCCGTATCCTTATAAGGAAATGAAACTAGTAACCCCTATATAATTTTTTATTAGAACTTTTTAACAGGCCAAAATCTAAAAATTATCTAAAAATATGCGTTAGAAAGTTTTATTCTCTCTCTCTCTCTCTCTCTCTCTCTCTCTCTCTCTCTCTCTCGCTCGTTCGCTCGCTCGCTCACTCTCTCCTTTAGATATTTTTTTGTGAAACTAATAATTTTCAAGTAATAAAAATAAAATACATTATCATACATAACATAGTAATCTATCGAACTGCATTTTTAATGAATTTAAAACTATCTAGTAGGCGATTGTCAGATTGGCAACTCATTTTGCATTAATTTTGCAAATTCCATTTTTTAACTTCTCCAATATTAAAAAAAATAAAAACCTAATTTTTATCTCCTACTCTAGAAAAATGTAACTCCTCAGATAAGATATAGAAGTATATGTTTATATGAAAGATCCCCCTTAATTTTCTGAACAAAGAATTATCTCCTCAAATTTTTCGTACTTATTTAGAATCATTCTATACATTATACAGGGTATCTGACTCGCACTATATCAGAGCCAACATATAGCTAGAATAAATCGGGGTGAATAATGGAATCAGTCTCTTTTTTAAAACAACCACGTAAAATTTCAAGTTATTAAATAAAATTAATGGGCTAATCAAAGCACGCGACGCGGCAGGCAGGACATACGGTTCGTCGCAGTCAGCGAAGAAAAGGAACGATCGCTCGCAGGTCTATCACGCAGTGTCAGATCTAAGATGTAGTCCCCATCTCTAGACCTATGAAATAAGTCCGCGAGCAAACGTCTATTTTCTTCGCCGGTCGCGGCAAACCGTACGTCCCACCTGACGCCTCGCGCGTCCTTATTAGTCCATCTATTTTATTTAACAACTCGAAATTTTACGTGGTTATTTAAAAAAAGATACCGATTCCATTACTCACACCAACCTATTCTAGCTATATATTAGCTCTGGTGCGAGTCAGATACCCTGTGTATAATGTTATATGTATGTATAAAATATGTTTACTTCGTCTGTGGAAAATCCACAATCACCTTTCCAAATAGAGACTAATCTTTTTAATTTCACTTGTTCTTTATTTTTTATTTGGAACAGATAATCGACAACGATCTAATATTAACGTTCACAGTTTGAAAACATATATAAATCATCGTTCTACTCTTTAAACGTATTCGATCAAACAAACGCAAAAACAATCAATAAAAGCTTGAAAATCTTTTACATTATGTACATTATACCTTATCGCCGTATTGTGCTTGCCATTGCTGATACTGTTGTTGCCATTGTTGCCATTGACTCCAATTTTGTTGTTGTGCAGTTGCCCATTGCTCCGCTGTATATCCACTAGGTGCCTAACAAAAAAATAAAGGAATAAATTGGTTTGTATTACAATCTATTTGTTATAATATATATATTTGTTCTCATGAATATGTTTCCGAAATTCAGCCTGTCTTTTGCAACAACCTATCAATTATAATTATATCAATATTGCAAAGCGATTGTTGCCTCCATTATTGATTAAATAATGTAGATAAAATTTTATTTAATATTGATAAAATTAATTTTGTTAAAAGTCGCGTGAGCGCACGCGAAATGTGAATCCTTTAGCTCTACATATTCGTTCTTCATTTATTTATACGTGGATAAATATCTACGTACTATAAACAAAGTAATATACTTAAGTAAGTATAACAAGTATATTAGTATATACAAGGTGCCCCAAAATTGAATATAAAAATTTTGGGATCGTGTGGGAGATCGATAAACTAAAAATATAACAAAAAAAAACAAAAAAATATATTATTTTTAATTTTTTTTTGCGATTTATTTTTTTATTTTTTGCAATTTTCTATAAAACAAAGCAAAAACGAATAATCTCTAAAAGGCTTTTTATCTTAGTTTATCGATTTTCCACACGCTCTTGAAGTTTTGACATTTAATTTTGGGATACTTTGTATATCTATATGAGAGAGAGTATACAAAAGAGTATACTTATATCTCCATATAAATATACAAGTATACTCCATATGTACAAAATAATACACATAAAATTATATGCACTTACCGGTTGGTTATAATATTGCATATAGTTTTGCATCAAGGTTGTAGAGTCCGTGGCTGATGCCGCTGCTGCTGTTGCTGCTGCCGCCGCGTAGCCAAGTGGTGGCTGCGGCACTGGAGTCGTAACAGCACCGGCTGACAACTGCCATTGGTTCCAATTTTGCATTTCGCAAATCCTCGGTCGAGCTAACAAGCGCTAGCCTCTTAAAGGCTACGGTCCGTTCGGACGCTATTTTGCGTGTTCAGAGAAAATTTACATACGCCATTATAGAAAATCTCACAAATCTGACATGCGACGAAGATTCGCGATATGATCAATTTGGTCAATGTTTGTTTCAAGAGAATGCAACGCACGGCATAGCAAAAGGACTGACCACGATGGTGTTAGACTTCGTTTACGGAAGACTCTCTCTCTCTGTCTCTTTTAAGGTGCATGCTTTCGGTACCTGCAATCGCGTATTGCAGCGAGTCGAGACGAACGTGTTAACAAAATCTTTGCATCGTTTCGACGTGTTCGGTCGAATTACGCTTGCAAATGTTAACGGATAAAATGCGCCAAGATGTGCGCTGAATATTCAGAGTAGAATCATATCGTTGTTATGTCGTAGATGAGAATATGCACTTAATACACATATATATATATACACATATCTTAGATTGTATCACATTCGTATAGATTATATGTACGTATACGTACGAAAAATATCACATATATTACATAATTTATATATATTTTTAGTATATCACACGACTTAATGAAATACTTTTTTATATTAATTATTATCCTGGATAGAGCTAATTCAAGCTACCCAGCGTAAACTCCTAAAAGACGTCTTTAAGAAGTCTTTAAAAGGTCGTTTGAAATTTTGTTATCTAATCATGAGGTGAATATTCTTACTGAGAATAATTATTGAGGTCAATTTTACATATCACTATGCATACAAAATGGCGACTTTCGACGTATCGAATCTCAATGTGTATTTACAATAATGGCTCTTCGATTTAGTTCCTCTAGGACTGAAATATATGATAGGTACAACTATTTATTACCATTATAATTTATGACAATTCAATGCCTCGAGTTCAGTGAACTCTATACATACTGGGCTGCATTCCAAAATTCTACTCAACGCGTAAAGTACACAAAGAGAATGATTTATTGAATCAAATAAATGTTTCTTTGGAATAGTCCAAATAAATTATTTAATTGACACAACAAAAATATTTCTTTAGAATTAAGCCGCAAATAAATATTTTTGTTACGTCAAACAAAATTTTGTTCGATCAGTCAAAAATTCGTTTGGACTATTCCAAAGAAATGTTTATTTGATTCAACCAAATCGTTCTCTCTGTATAGCATTTAATTGACCAATCAGAACAAAGAGAAGAATCAGAACTAAAATTTTTTTATCTCTCTCTCTCTCATGATTGATTAATTGAATATTACTCTACTCGCTATATTTGATCAACATCATAGATATATACAAGATGTCCAGTAACTCACAGAGAAGCCGCGATGTATAGGTAGATTAGGTCAAATTGAATAAAAAATTACTCTACCATTTTGCGAGTAACCACGTAAAAGATTTTGAGTTATTAAAGGAGGTATTCTAGTGTGAAGATCCGTTTTTTCAAGGCGATTTTTGGGAATTAATTTTAAGCAAATGGTTAAACCTACAGAGTTAATGTTTTATACTGACATTTATTCATCTTTGAACAAACATCTCAAATTTTGTCAAAGCTTTTTATTCAAAATTGGTGAAAATATAAGTGGACGAAACAGGTCACGCCGTAAAATCGTCTTCCATCAAGCGTGTTGATTGCCGCCGTCCTCGTCATCTGAGATAAACGAATTTGCTTTCATTTTGTTCTTTATGAAAAAATGTAGCTATCACCCGAACTAAATTCTAAAAAATGGCGGCGCTTGAAAAATAGTAATGAGTTTTATTTATTTAAAAATTCTAACTTTTCGCAGCCCGGAAAAAATAATAATTTTAAAGATATCAAAAAGTTTCTAGTTCAGGCGATAGCTACATACATACGAAATAAAAACAAATTCGTTAATTTTAGACAACGAGGACGGCGACAGTCAACACGCCTGATGGAAGACGATTTTATGGCGTAATCTGTTTCGTTCACTTGTATTTTCTCCAATTTTGAATAAAAAGCTTTGATAAAATTTAAGATGTTTCTTCAAAGATGAATAGATGTCAATACAAAATTAACTTTGTAGGTTTAACTATTTGGTTAAAATTAATTCCTAAAAATCGTCACCCTTAATCAAAGAAGACTCGTGAATGATGCGCCATACGGTATGAGTTGTGACGGCAACGTCTGCCGTTGTATGTTTGTATATTAGGTCAAACTGAACAAAAAAATCCTTTACCATTTTCTAAATAACAATATATATGTTTAGTTATTAATTAAAGAAGTTTGATATATGCGCAATTATGCGTGTTAATATGCAAATTTTTTTAATTAATAACTAAACATCTACGTGATCATTTGGAAAATGGTAGGAGGACTTTTTTGTTCAGTTTGACCTAATATACAAGCATACAGCGGCAGACATCGTCATCACAGTTACCGTATGATACGTAATCATGACGATAAATACATGACGATAAATATATGAGTTTATTCTTCACACGAAACTTCTTTAATTAATAACTTAGGATTTTACACGGTTGTTCGCAATATAGAGAAATTTTTGTTCAGTTTGACCTAATCTAATTTTTTGTTCAGTTTGACCTAATCTACCTGTACATCGCGGCTCTGTGAATTACCGGATACCGGATATGTATATATGTTCTATGATATCGACCAAATATCCAAATCTATTATTTAGACCTGTTTTTGTGTGTTCCTCCAATCCTCGATGGCTTTCTTCAGTATATATAAAGATCTGTTCTTCTCAGCTGCACTGATACAATAAGTTAAAGTAAGACAAATATATTTTATTTCACATTAACTTATTGCACCAGTGCAGCAGTGTTGAAAAGAACAGACCATATAGTCCGTTACACGAGTCGAATTAGCAAGCAAATATGTGAAAAACGACATCAAGTAGTAATTTCGTAAAATTTAACTTTTACGTTACAAAACAATCTTTTCTTGGTCTTTAGTAAAATTACATGTACTTAATTAAACTTATAATAATTTAAGATTTCCAAGTATTTTTAAAATACTAAATTTCTGTACAGAGCTACTCAAGCAGATGTATCAAAAATTAAAAATTATATGAAAAGAATTTTCGTAAATAAGATCGAATTTCTTCATTAAGGAATTTTAGAAATACTTAATAATTTTACATAATTGTAAGTTTCATTAAATAAATGTAATATTAATAAAAATCAATAAGAGGTTATTTTATAATGTAACAGTAAAATTTTACGAAAGTACCACCTAATATCGTCTCGCTGTTTACTATCTCAACTCGTGACATTTACCAGATCATTAATTTATCATAAATTATGATAGCAATGGATGACTGTCTATGTCATACATATTTCAGTTCTACAGAAATTGTTACTTGGAAAGCTATTATTGTAAACACCCAATGTCACTTCTCTGTAAATCTAGGGCTCTATTCTCAGCAAGCAGGAACGATCGTATGGCTCGGAGTGCAAATTACTCAGTAGATTCCAGCTTCTGTAATATATTCAGAATCAGGAATATCCGCGATTTCCTGTCAATTCTCATGAATACATCAGGCAAGTAATGTGCAAACATACAGGATAGACTTGGTAATTCAAACGGAGAACACTTCTCTCACGGTTGCCGGCCAGAAAGAAGTGGTCGAAGCGTCCATTCCTTCAATGCATTTTCCGATTATCAACCGCAAAATATCCCCTTAGTTCGTATTATTGAAATTACTTCATATATTCATACGTATAATTTACAGGATGTAATTAAAATAAGAAGACAAACTCCGGAGAAATAAGCTGCACATCAAAACATAAAAAAGGATTTATATCAATATATATCCCAAACTCACTGTTTTACTGAGAGAGAGAGAAAGAGATACAGTTTAAACTAATATTTATTAATGCAACTTATTATTTACAATTGGAGCGATTGCTTATCGGCTTTTGTCTAACTTATTTATCAGATCTATGATTATTTTTTACTTATGAAACCATTAGCAACCGCTTCGGGATCTTTGCAAGAGCGCGACAATCTATCGGCGTGTATTGACTCAAATAGAAGACAACATTTGTTGTAATTATAAAAACTAAAAACAATAATAAACAATATTATACTTTTTGTATTAATAAACATCTGAGCTGTATCTCAGTAACAGTGAGTTTGCAAATATATGTTGATATGAATTTTTTCTCATGTTTCGATGTGGGGAACTTCTCCCTAAAGTTTGTTCATTATTTTAGTTACACTCTGTGTGTATATATATATATATATATATATATATATATATATATATATATCACATTTGATTTACATTATATACATCACAGATATATACGCCGCGCAGATATATACATTCGTGGTCGAAAAAGTTTTTTTTTTGTAAGTCTAGGAACCTCTATCCTTCTTGCCCAATGAGAAAGCCTTTTTATTGGAAAATAAATACTCCTACTGGACAAGAAGAATAGAAATCAGACAACTCTTCCGACCACGAGTCTACACTGTGGGATAGAAGGGCAGCGTGTATCTCGCACAGTATTGGCAGTAAATGAAATCGAACGGGCGAAAGATCGCTCGGCAGCTTAAATAATTGAGTTGTTATAAAGCCTTAGGTGTTGCTATAGATTCCGTCGCTTCGAATAAACAATGAGACGTCGATAGCTCTCGAGTGTCGTTAGCTCGCACAGCGCGGTGTATTATCCGCAATATTCGTTGTACTGTCGTTGCGAATAAATAAGGACGCGTGTAGCGTTGATGCAAAGTCGATTGACGTACAGTACGAGAAATGGCCAATTTTCGTGATTAACATCGTCGATATACAGTGAATTACACGCACTGTCCAGCAGACGTCGTGTATGCTTTAACACTCATTGACCTTCTCTACAATTTTCATCCTTATATGCAGATGCAATATGAAAGGCTGGAAATTGTGTACTAAACGTCGTATACGTTTTAAAACCTAATCTACAATACTCTTTGTTTCCTGTTTCTTGTTCTCCGTCTTTTTTTAGTTTAAAGCTTGATCTATAATGTGTTATTTGCTTCCTGTTTTTCTTTATCTCTTTCTGACTCAAGCCTTAAGCCTGATCTACAATATGCTCTTTGCTTCCTGCTTCTTTACCTCTTTCTGACTCAAACCTTAAACTTTAAACCAGAAAAGGCAGAAGACAAGAAACAGAATGCAAAGAGCATATTGTAGATTAGGCTTTAAACCTTAAACTAAAAAAAGACAGAAAATAAGAAACAGGAAGCAAAGAACATTGTAGATCAAGCTTAAGGCTTAAGGTATGAGTCAGAAAGAGATAAAGAAACAGGAAGCAAATACATTGTGAATCAAGCTTAAGACTTAGTTCCTATGATCTTCAACTTTGTTACAATATTCACAAGATCTTCGACCTTGTTTGTATGTATGTAAGATTGAATATGAATAATCCTGCATATGTGACATCACATGTAACAAGTTATTACAATATAACAGCATACAAGACGTCTGGTGTATCTTATCAAATATAACTGTGTACAAAGAAGAATATCTTTATATATAAGAATAATATGTATGCTTTTCATTAAAACATATTCAAGACACTTCACAACATACATGAATATCAGGGTTAGGTAACAATTGGTTAATCAGTTAATCAGTTGGAAATTAATAACTTTTAACTTGACAGTCAATTCAAAATGAGTCGACTTTTGGCTTAAACTAATTATTTTTTAATGCATTAACTTATTAATTTTTTCAGAGAAATTAAAATAATTTATTAAAATTAAAATCATTCCAGATTTTTTACAAATAGTATAAGAAAAGAATAATGCCAACAGAATTTTTCTTTGTTTCTATGAGTACTAATGGCTTTTCTTGCATTGAATCCTAGCACAAAACGATATTTTCTTATAAAAAAACTACCTCCTTCATTTGTTCATATAAATTTAACCTATAACTTAAGAATTACTTATGCAAAAAAGCATACTGTTTCAAGTAATTAACTTTTAGCTTTAATAAGTTAATTTAATTTTAACTTAACTTTATACTTTCAACTTTAAATTAATTTACATTTATGTAAATGTTGTTTTAATTTAACTATGTTACTTTTATAAGTTATCACAACTTAAAATATATGTATATTTTTTGCTTTATACTTAGTAAATATATATTTACTCTCATTTATTATTTCAGCTTAGGACATCAAATTGAAACTTATGCCCATTCCTACAAAATTTATTAAATTTTTGGTCAGTTTTTTCATCTACACACTGTACTAGTGTAATAAGTTAAAATAAAATAAAATATATTTGTCTTACTCTAACTTATTGCACCAGTATAGCAGTGCAGTTGAAAAGAACAGACCTCATAACTTGAGTTTAAATACTTCAGCTAAAGACAAACTCAGATTAAAATTTAATTGACATTGGTAGAAACATGCATTAGTTAGAAAGAAAAATAGAAAAAAGAAAAATAACACACACACTTACCCAACCCTGTTTAATATATAATATTTAATATATTATTTATATATATATATATATATATATATATATATATATTGTATGCAATATATAATTAATATATTATATATTAAATATATTTCTTAAAATATATTTAATATATGTATATAATATATAATATACCTATAATATACATCAATAGACCTCAAATATAACTATATTCTTCTTCTTTGTGTGAGATTATTTCTATAAAGAGGTAAGATACGCAGGTGCTATCTTTACTTGCTTTGAGTGAACAAAAAGACACTGTGAGTAAGTACACCAACAGATACCATCGTTTTCGCACTTGAAATCGTATTTCTCATGAAAATCGTACAAGTATGTGATTGTAGTGAAAATTTTTTGCACATTCTGTACCTGTTTCCTCGTGCCTCTTCTTGTCACGTCGTCGATTGTACCGCGATTTGTTGAACATCCTGCGGACAAAAATTCACCATTTAGTGTCTCGCGATCGTAGTTGCAAAATATTTCTTAACAATACACAACCGTCTCTCGATCTAATCGATCTGAACGCGATCGCGAGGGTGAGCAAAACTCTATCACTATCTTCCTGTTTCTCTCCCTCTCTCTCACTCTTTTCCCATCGTTGCTATGCGGAGCAACGTATTTATTGAGGCAAAGTTATGTTGGGAAAGAATACGAAGATATGTATATTTATCGATTTTGCATATCACCTCAACGTATAAGCGAAATAGATATGGCAAAATAGAATTTTGTGTCTTGGAACTTTTTTCTTTAATTCCAATTCTGTACGATTTTTCATTGATTCTGTGATTCTTCAAAGAATGAAAAATACTTTGGAAATATACAAAGTGAAGATAATATTTGAAAAATACGAATTACGTCTTCAGGACCGCAGAATTATGTGCAAAAGTATAACCTTCGTTTTTCGTTTATCTACGAATCCTTCGAGTCATCGATCCGCCATCGATAGATTCTACGCGATGTATCTTTCTCAACGAGACATCGTCGTGCGTTATTAATGCAGCGGGACGTCACGAAAGGAATACGGAACATTTGAGAAGCGACGCTTCTTCACTGTGTCGCCTTGTTGAGCATGCACGGTATCGGCCGCCATGAAAAGCGCGCAGTTGCTCTCTTCCGAGAATAAACTCGCCTGTTCCTGCGATCGCGAGACCGTATGGCACTTAACGCGGCTCATTGTTCGAAATAAGTATCGAGAGTGCTGCGTGTTACTTACAAACTAAACGAATATCCGTAGCATCCATAGTCGATCATACGCGATTGTCCAGCGGAAGCAAGGCGCTACGCGAAATCGTACGTCACACGCGAGCGAGATTTTGCTGGCGCTGGTGACGCGAACAAAACTCGACTGAGCGCGTAAGATCTGCGACAGCGCCAGCGACGTCGATGGATCAAAGTAGTATTTGGCAGCCGATCGATAATGTGAGGTTCTTACGAGGAACATTATGTCGCGCAAAGTTATTAGCTTCATATTATTTAAGAAGAATCTTGGAAGATAACTTAGGTTAGAGATTTGTTTTTCGTTTCTGCACTGCTGAAGTAGTGCAATAAGTTAGAGCGAGAAAAAATATACTTGTCTCACTCTAATTTATTCACCAGTTCAGCAGTGCAGGAACAGACTCAATGGCCTGGTTTACATCATGCACTTGATACGTGTACTAAATAGTAACTTTCTATTAGATATCCTTAATATCGACAATGCATATCAACAGCGACGCATTCTATCAATACAATACGTTTTGTTGATGAGTATTATACCAGCTTAATATACCATTATTTATATATATTCTTGATATTAAGATTGTCTAATAGAAAGTTACTATTTAGTACGTGTATCCAGTGCACGATGTAAACTAAGCCAAATATCTACCCAAATAACACAGAGAAAGAATTCAAAAAGAATTCGAAAAGAATTCAGTCATGTCACCAACTTTGAGTTCATTTTCAGATACAAAAAAATTCTTTAGAGTTCAGTGAAAAGAATTCTTTACATCTAAGGCTGCGTTCGTTTTGGCGCTTACAACGCTCTGAGCATCATTTCATCCTTGTTTCTATCAAATACTAAACAAGGAATAAAATGTTTATACGCGCTATAAGCGTCAAAACGAACGCAGCCAATAAATGAACATAGGCCGGTATTCATAGTTAGATCTTATATTTAAGACCGTCTTAAGTTTATCTTCTGATGATGTATGAATCATTTCATTGGCTGCGGAGTATCTGAAGATAAACTTAAGACAATCTTTAATATAAGACTCGACTATGAATACCGGCCATAGAATTGATAACATATGACTGAATTCTTTTTGAATTCTCTGTGCCCACAGATGTCTATACTAAACTAGATTGCTAACAAGGACTTCGAACGTGCGCCGAGTCGGCGCCTCACTCGGTGATTGGTCCATTGAGAGTCGGCAGTCGTAGTCGGCAGTCGGGTCGGCCTGTGCAGTCGATAGTCTGATACGGGCTTAATGCTTGCGGCGAAAGTCTGCGCGACAGCCAATCAATATGTTGTTTTTCTGTAAGAGCTAAAAGGGATGACGCGATGTGCGACGCATGACGCACTTGTTCCAATGGAATGATTTGATTGGTTAACTCGTGACGCAGGCAAACGCGACGCGTGACACGCTAAGTTCCGAGCCACAATAGGTGTAGTAAGCTTTAAGCCTTAAGAAATTGACCAATCACAGTCGATTATTCTCCTCAAATTTAACTGTGATTGGTCAATTTCTTAAGGCTTAAAGCTTACTATATCTATTGTGGATCGGGACTTATGCAGGATTTACACCGCGTCCGATGTCCGACGTACGACGTCCGATATTCAATAGGAGAACAGCTTTCTAATATAGAATTCAATTCTCCATTGAAAAGCTGTTCTTTTATCGAATATCGGACGTCGTATGTCGGACATCGACGCGGTGTGAATCCTCCATAAGGCCTGACTATGAATACGGGCATAAGATTGTGTTCCGATATTCACTGCTAGTACTGAAAATCTATAGCTCATGTCACGTATATTATAGATCTTCAATACTAGCAATAAACATCGGAATGCAACTTCAGCAAATTGTAATGTTAGGTTAGGTTGTAACACGTCGAGTCGTGTAGTGTTGTACATGTCCGGAGGAGTATAATTCTTTCGTCGAATCGTCCCGCGAAATCATGCTCGATCTCTTCACGATATTCAGCAAGGGCGGTATAGTGCTCTGGTGCTTCCAGAGCACGTCTCAAATCTTCGCGCCCAGCGTCAATGCACTGATAAGAAGTGTCATATTGCAAGTAAGTATCGGAATCCACTTTTCCCACTGTCACGATGTTATTGTTTCCGACCTTTGACCTAAAAATTACTTGACGATTCACTCGTTCTCATCACTTCCCCGAACTGTTGCGTTGTAATTATTCGATCGACCATTTCGATAAACCATGTTGCTTATCCTTTAAATGTCACAACACATCATGTCTCCACATAATGTTACCTCTAACGTTTTTGATGACACATTTTTTATATTTTGTTTTAACATCGTCGTTTTTCATTTATTAGTAGATCAGACGGAAAAATTTGCGTTTGATTAAAGAAATAAAAAGAAATATATACGAGCATTTGTACGGATTCAAGTTCTTAAAATGCATATGCAGAGTAAAAGGAGAACAGCTATGGTTTAATTGTACCATATGGTTGGAGTTGTCAAAATAGCTATCTTATAAATAGCTTCTAGCTGTCTTATTGAAAGTTCTTCGTTCCTATTTATTAAATGTGAAACAAATAAAATGAAATATAAAATTAAAAGAGATTAAATGTGATCTAAAATTCATTTATCTTTCTATTTTATCTTTCTTTTCAAGATAAGGAGTTCAATTTGTGAAATTAATTTTTTAATATCGGCAGTATCAATTATTTGTTTAGTGTGGAAGATTTCTGGTACTTGTTATGTAAAGTAAAAAAATCCATTTTCGAAAAATTAATAAGTTTTATAAATAAAATAAAACATTGACTTAATGTTTTTCTTAGACATCTATTGAGGACTTCTTATTTTTTACTTATGTTCAAATTTGTTACAAAAATTAAAAAAATGACAAATCGGCACCATAACTTAATATTAAATAAATATTAATATTAGATGTATTAAGTTGTGGTACAGAATATTTATAACTTCTCTATGAAATTCTTGTAGCAAATTTGAATATAAGTAAAAAGTAAGAAGTTCTTGATAAATGTTTGAAAAACACCAAATAAGAAAATGTTTTGTTAAATAAATGTTAATATTAAATGTAATCATACTTAAATAACACAGCACTTTCAAAAATCATCTTGGATGTATTTAGGACATCCTGGGACACTTTCCAGGATATCCTGGACATGTCTAAGATAATTCTAGGATGTCTTATATTATCTGAAAATAATAAGGTAATTTATCACCTGGAATTTTTGGTGCATTTCTTATGTGTTTTTATATGTGAAATATGAAAATGAACTCAGAATGTCTCCATCACACACACTTTTCCTTGAGATTTAATATATTGTAATGGATATACTGCAACCCAATTCTAAATTTCTTTTTATATAATATTATATTACATTTAATTCCAATTCTAAATATCTTTTATATTCTTTTTATATTATCTCCCTCTATATTGAGTAGTGAAAGTTCTCCATGTAAGCAATACATTTGTCTTTAAAAAATCATTAAGATTAACAATCTTTCTTTTTTACACAATCTTCTCGAATTATACATAAGATATAATAAAAAAATAAGATACAATAAAAGCTGATACACTTTTTCTTTTGAAGAGAGACATAGTATAAACCAAATCCAGATAGCATAGAGAATTCAAAAAGAATTCAATCGTATGTCACCAATTCTGAGTTTATTTTTAGATGCAAAAAGAATTTTTTTCATTGAACTAAACTTTGAAGAATTCTTTTTGCATCTGAAAATGAACTCAGAATTGGTGACATACGACTGAATTCTTTTTTATTTCTTTTTGAATTCTCTGTGCTAGTTGGGAATACAGCAGGAAATCACCAACTCCTACATTTTAAATTAGGTGTCTGTATACACTGTATATATGTTTCCAAAATATCATTCTGCATTTATATGGTAGATAGTACACACATTCCAAATAAAAAATCTTTTGTGAACATAGGTCGAAAGCTCTCTTGTTTCTGAGATATAAACATTTTTGTATGTTAACATCATGAATGACTTAGGTTTATACATATCGTATATGATGTTTATCTCAATGTTTATAAACCGCGTTCTGTATGTTCTCATTCAATTTCCGTACATACTTCATAACAGAAGATTTCACTGGCAATCAGTCAGATGTCATCAACCGGTGATTGCTGGATATGTGACCGAATCCAGCGTGCTTGTGAAATAATTCGACAGAGACCTGGGATTTTCAAGAGAGTTCGCGACTCTGTAAAAAGAAGATGCCAAGCATGTATGAAAATAGAAGGAAGACATGTGAAACACCTTCTGTAAAGCCAGTAAGTCATTCATGATGCTAACATACAAAAATATTTATATCTCAGAAACGATTGAGCTTTCGACCTATGTTCATTAAGGTTTTTTTACTCAGTATGGTGTGTATTATCTATCATATAAATGCTGAATGGTTTTTTGGAAACACCCTATATAAAATAAGTCAGTTTTCTTGAAACTTCCAAATCACATCGCTGAAAAATCCGGGATGATAGAGAAATCTGCTTATATTTTTTAATTCAGTGTAAAAGATACTACATATATCTTTTGATCCATGTAACAAAAGCAACTCTACTTTTTTGGATCAGTGTAATTAGTCAATTTGCTTAAAAGCTTAGGAGAGTTCCCTGACGCGACGTTCTCGCGTTTCCTCAAAAATATACACGGTGGAAGCTCTTTGCAGGAACGTACGGGCAATCACAGCTTCGAGCACGACTCCTTGCGTCTGCAGTACAAACTCGACAATGAGTTCGAGCTGGTGTTCGTGGTGGCGTATCAGAAGATACTGCAGCTGTCGTACGTGGACAAATTTCTGAATGACGTTCACCTGGAGTTCCGCGACCGCTTCAAGAACGAGCTCGAGAACGCCAGTTGGTTCTCCAACTTCGAGTTCGAGCCTGAGTACCGGCTGGTGCTCGAGCGGGCCGAGCAATGGTCCCGCGCGCATGCCAAGCTGCCGAAGCAAATGCGCACCTTCGACGAGAGTCAGAAATCCAAGAAGACGGTCGCTAGCATGATCGAGAGGAAGGACGACAAGGACGAGAAGAAACCGGGTACGTATTGTGACGCGGCTGCTGTTCAAAATATAACGAATTTCGACGCTGCGGAGGAGATTCGCGTTAACACGTTGCCTGGCATGACTGAAACGCTTCCAAACCGCTTCCTGTCCTCGTTCCTTAACTCTTTAAGTCTTGAATTTTTGTTCTTAAAAATTTAGTATTATTTTGGTAGATTAATGTTTAAATATTATATTTTAATAGAGGTGCATTCTGTTTAAACAGAGTCGACAAAGTTCCACATTCTTTGGATGAAATTCACGCTAGTGATAAAAATCGGTATTTTCCGGAAAGAACTGGCAAAAATTAATCTTTTCTATTAAAAATGATAAAAAATATGTTAATTATATTCTTTCAAGCAGACGCTGAAACCTTTCCAAATTTTTCATTTTTTTTTTTTAACAAACCAAAAATATATGAATATCAGAACGTGATAAAAAGCATTAAATAAAGATATCTTCCTGCAGATTTTATTAATTTCGTCATGCACTTACATAACTGTCTGACGAGTACCGTGTCAATTGAGAAAGTGTTTAGCTTCATCCCCCTTACTCCTAAAATTAAATCGGTAATAAATTAAGAATCGATATAGCAAATAAATTAGTTTTTTGTTACAAGATGTTGAATGGTAAATGCGAACCAGATCTATATTGATAAAAATTTTTAATTCTGTTATTATGTTTTTTTCATTATTTACTATTATATTTTTTCATTAAAAATTAATATAAAATTTAGCAGCATATCTCCAAAGTTTTGTTTTAAAAGTGTATTTTATATATTAATTTGAATTAAAAAAGACCCATATTATTATATATTGATTTTGTTTTTTTAATCAAAGGGATTAATATGATTTATTAATTAAAAATATCGTTTTACATGAAATTACATAAATATATAAATAAAGTTGTATAAATATATTAGTCATTTTTATAGTTTTTATCAGTTTATTCTATTAATCGAAATTTACTGCGATTTTCTCCACCCACTGGATTTTTCCAGGCAACTCTGTCTGTAGATGTAAATAGTATTTCGAAAAATTTATTCGCAAAGTGATTTCCGCAAGAAAAAAAATTAAAGAAATCTTATTACGGAAAATTAGAAAATTTGATAATGGAAAAAGGATTTTAATAAATTTAAAGGATTTATAAAATTAATTTAAAGGATTTTAATTAATTTTATAAAGAGAATTTTTCAAGATTAGTAAATTGTCATTAGATAACTACAAAAGCACTTTGTTAAATGACGCAAATCACACACACACATACACATACACGGCAATCGAAATATTTTTATTTTTAGACATTATATGTGCCATGTTCTTAAGGGTATGCCAGGACTAAAAGGGTTAAAGAAAGAGTTCAACAGGATTTGGAAGTGAACTCTTAACTTGTTCTGGTAATTGGGTTTGGCAATAAAATATTCTATCCTCTATACTTTTTAAAAATATCTTTTTATGAAAAAACAAAGATTTTACACCATAAGGCTATGGGAAGCTCATAAGCATAATCTTCTTTTTTGAGATGTAATCTAGAATATTACAAGCTATTTTTATTTACATAGTAATCTATCTTTTTCTCTCTCTTGCTAACAATAACGAGAAATGGGGATTTTCTTCTTCGCTTCTAGGCAAAAAGAAGAAGGGGATTAATTATAACGAGGATAATCACAGTAAGTAACGCTTGAACTTTTTCCTAACTATCTACTTTGCTTTTTACCCTCTAATATTAACTTTGCTATTTTTTCCCCTTTGTTCAATGATAAAGTATAAAACATGCCACACGAGAAACTAAGCACATTTAAAATTAACTGATATTTTTGCAAAATTTCTCTTACCTAACGTATTTCATATTAGGATTGTTTATAACTGTTATATGTTATACTTTTATCAATAGCAAAGATTCAAGAGAAACAAGAACCTCTGAAACAACAAGCTATTCACAACGGGGAGCTTGACGAGGAAACATTGATCGCCAACCGCATAAAACTCGCTCAGAAAATGGCGGGACAAAAGAAGAAAGCTGACAAACAGTAAGCACTCCGTATATTAATTTAACATTATGTATTATATTATATTTATTACACTTACCTGACATCGAATGATTTTGCCAGGAAGAAACCTGAGAAAGCTGGCAAGAAACCACGTATTTGGGAACTCGGTGGGACTGTTAAAGATCTCGCCACCCTGGAGAGAACCAAAGACAAGCCCGAAGAGGGCAGCGATTACACGCCGGCCGATACAACTGTAATGTTTTCTTTGTTTTTTTATGTTTACCTAAAGCAGGATTAGAAAAGTCAGTTTTGCAAGAAATTCGATATTTACTCGAATATTCGATTGTTACTCATTTTGAAAAATATTTCCCCAAATAGCACAGAGAATTCAAAAAGAATTTAGTCGTATGTCACCAGTTCTGAGTTTATTCTTAAATGTAAAAAGATTCTTTTCACTGAACTGAACTCTGAAGAATTCTTTTTGTATTTGAAGATGAACTCAGAATTGGTAATATACGACTGAATTCTTTTTAAATTCTCTGTGCTACTTAAGTCATTATCATACTGTTTTTTTTTTTTATTTGCTAGCGCCTATTCTATGTAGTTGTTTCTTATATATGGGAAGTAACGATTATATATACAAATTAAAAAGTAATTGCGTTAAAGTTGTTCGTACTAACGAAGAGAAGTAAGTAAATCTTTAAGTCAGTGCTGAAAGAAATAATATTACCATTTAAGCCTAATTTAAAGTTCATTTCGGACAAACTTATACATATACACAAATGCCATTATCATTTACTCCAGTTAATACTTTCGTCACTTCCTGTAGCTAGTTGGGCAGATGAAAGGCGGCATACGTGACCTGGAGGTGAACAGCGAGTCCGAGGACGACGACGATGATGATTCCGATTGGGAGGCGACGGAACGCTCCAAGACGCAACAGACGCAGAAGAAGACAACAAGCAGCAGCATGTTCTCAATGTTCAAGAGCTTGGTTGGCAGCAAATCGTTGAAACGCGACGACATGGCGCCGGTGTTGGACAAGCTGAAGGACCATCTGATTACTAAAAACGTTGCCGCGGACATCGCACAGAAACTGTGCGATTCCGTGGGCACGAAGCTTGAGGGCAAGGTATTGGGTACTTTTGACAACGTGGCGAACACCGTGAAGGCCACTCTCACCGACGCGCTGGTGCAGATACTG
This sequence comes from Odontomachus brunneus, assembly GCF_010583005.1. Lineage (NCBI taxonomy): Eukaryota > Metazoa > Arthropoda > Insecta > Hymenoptera > Formicidae > Odontomachus > Odontomachus brunneus. Next base: position 695,539 of record NW_022639614.1, on the reverse strand, counting down.
TCCCCTAAACGGCGAGTCGATATTCTGCGCGACGCGCTGGAGGCAAAGAAGACCAGCAGGCCGTACGTGATGACATTCTGCGGCGTGAATGGCGTCGGCAAGTCCACGAACCTGGCCAAAATTTGCTTCTGGCTGATCGAGAACAACTTCCGTGTGCTGATCGCCGCGTGTGACACGTTCCGGTAAATCGACGCTTTACTCATCACCTCGTGTATCGCACGTTCTTCGATAACGTAAGGCACAGGTTTTCACTGTACGAACTAACGATAAGATCTCGCCGTTCACAGAGCCGGTGCGGTTGAACAACTGCGGACGCACATGCGCCATCTAAACGCGCTGCATCCGCCAGAGAAGCACGGTAATGTGTCGATGGTGCAGCTGTATGAGAAAGGCTACGGCAAGGACGCCGCTGGCATCGCCATGGAGGCAATCCGCTTCGCCAAGGACTGCCTGTTCGACATCGTCTTGGTCGACACCGCCGGCAGGATGCAGGACAACGAACCGCTCATGCGTGCCTTAGCGAAGCTGATCAAGGTGAACGAGCCGGACCTGGTGCTGTTCGTCGGCGAGGCCCTGGTAGGCAACGAAGCCGTTGATCAGCTGGTGAAGTTCAATCAGGCACTGGCCGACTACAGCCAATCTGTCAATCCTCATATCATTGATGGTATCGTGTTGACCAAGTTCGATACGATCGACGATAAAGTAAGTGCATATTCCATCAGAAATTTTTTACTATTATTAATTTATACTTTATTATTATTATATATTATTATATATTATATTATTATATACTATTATATATTATTATATTATTATGATATATATTTTATCATTATATTTAATATTTTCACTATTTATTATTATATTTTTATTCTATTAAATTGATGTATTCCACATATATAAAATAATGATTATATTCATTAAGGAACATATTCCTGTTTAAACGCGATAAATACATTATTATTCTCTACGCAGGTCGGTGCGGCGATCACGATGACTTACATCACCGGTCAACCTATCGTTTTCGTCGGGACTGGCCAGACATACACGGATCTGAAGTCATTGAACGCCAAAGCTGTAGTGCACGCTCTGATGAAATGAATGTTACACGGAATAATAAAAAAATCTCTAAAGACCTCCTGACATAATGGGTGTATAGTTCTTATTCGAGCGTTGTCACATACTGATATTGCAAAAGTCCGCGAGAAATTACGTCGTTATTCCGAAATGAGAAATAGCTACGAACCAGAAGAGAACGATTTCGCACTCTTTTCCGAATTGCACTTTTTTCTTTAATGGGAACTTTTCCGTCGCTTCTTCGAGATTTTATCGAGAAAAAGGAGCAGGATTAAAAAAGGTAATTATAACAACAGGTATAAATGAAAAAGATGCAACAATCAATGTTAACACCAGCACCAATTAGCATTTAATAACGATAAGTCTGTAAAGTAGATATAAATATCTAAACAATAATTACAATAAAACGATTTCGGTCTCTAAGTGAAGTCTCGATCGAGAATCGATAATATCGCGGACTGCGTATAAATATTATAAGCAGCACATTATCACGGTCACAATTGATGTTTGGAGGACTAATAATTGTTCGTTGATGCGTAATACAAATTTTTTTACGAAATCGAACGTTACATCGTATTCTGGATTATATGTACATGTATATTGTATACGCGCGATTAATATTGATATGTAGCAGTACGCGTGAAAACTTCAAGTATCCGTTACGTAATAAGACATTCCTTAAAGATTCTTGATTATTTGCACATTTTTTTTATCCGAATTTTACGTGTCTTCAGATACTTCGCTTTTCAATATCGCAAAATAACAAATATTATGTATATATATAATATTTGTTATATATATATATATATATATATATATACACATACATACATACATACATATATATACATACACACACATATCTCTCTTATTTTTTAATCTATCTTCTAACTCAATCTAATCTAAAATCAATTCTTGCGAAATTTATATATACAATCTCTTATTATATAATCAACGTAAAGAAAACAAGTTTATAAAATTGAAATGGCTCGATTGTTTTGCGTATATAAGATAAAAAAGAAAGCACTCGCTAAACAGTCACAACGAACATATGTTACTGTTTACCGAGTCTCTTTATTCAATCATTTCGCGCAATAATAATCACTATTTTTCCTCATTCATCTTTTCTAAGATAATTCAATTGCAAATATCATATAAAACGAGAATTAATCGACAAAAATTCACTATAAGAAAAAACTCGCTGAAAGATTCGCTGTTCGTCCTGCTTCACTCAAATAACTCTAAAGTGTTAGATAAATTCTCGAAGCGTACCGTAAACAATATTATCGCGCGTAAATAACACAAGTATATGTGTGTGATGTGAATTACAAAAACAAAAACATTGATTCGTACTGCAATTTTATCGCGAAAGTCGCGCGCAAGTTAGTAGGGAAAGTATAATCATTTCTACGAGTTTGCGAGACCTCACAAGTCTCTCGTGTTCACTCGTATTTTACAGAAAGTCCTTTTATAACATACTAAACTGTACATACGCCTTCCATAATTAATAACTTTATAATATTAATCAATGATGACGATTCTCCTATTGAATTGACTACAATCTTCCATTCTCTCGCTTTCTCTCTCTTTCTCCCTGCCTTTCTCTCTTTCTTCACATTTGTACAATATATCATTCGCATTTGAAAAATATATCCCTGTCTATATGTGTCGAACGCCTTCTCATATAAAATGCTGAGAAATAATGGAAAGTGTAAAGGACAACTGTGTGCATTGGCCTCTACATAATTCAGTCTCTATTACACATTTCGCGTGAAGGCTTTCTTCCGTGACGTTACGATCTCTTTCGCTCTTTCTCTCCATCTCTCTTGGAGCCAATTTTACACAGCAAAATATAAAACACAACACGATAACGCTATTCAATTTCTTGTTTTTTCTTCACACAATAACAGTATGGTTTCTATTATAATCAATTGCTTCCTCAATCGATTCAGACTCGTCTGATCTCGCTAATTTGCCCGCTAATTTCTCATACAAAGGCAAATAATAAAAACCATTCTTATACAATGTGTGTTTGTGTATAACGTTTAATTTCTCAACGCTAAACACTCGAAACGATTTCTAGCACCCGCGCCTCAATTTCTCGTGTAACTTTCCGTCTGCGTATTGCTATTAAAAAGCGACAAGATAAATATATTCTTTCCACTTTTCTTTTTTCTTCTCCTCACAATATACGTATATGTACATATAAATAATTACTTCGGTGATCTGAATTTTATTTCATCGTAATGGAGGGAAATTATTAATAATAATATTTCCGTGATGAGTAACTCGAAATATCATAATATCATATTCGTACAGCAAAAATAAACTAAATCTTGAAAAATAACAACTTATCTCTTTAATTCTCTCTCTCTCTCTCTCTCTCTCTCTCTCTCTCTCTCTCTCTCTCTCTCTCTCTCTCTCTGATGTGATCAGCGTAAACATAATTATGTCTCTAACGTAAAAATAATATTTTATATTAATTACCGCTTACAATTATGATCTGACAATAATTCTGTAATTAATACATTTACGTCGAAGGATATGCATTGTGTGTGTGTGTTTGTATCTCATTGTTAGTAAAATATAATCAAATGCTAATGATTTCTCTCGTTCTTTCTCTTCCGGCTAATCGTGGAATATTGCATAACGATTAATTTCCCTTACTTAATCTACGCATATGTGTAATCCGTGTATAACCATAATTACACGATTAACAGCGAATCCATAAACGATTTACAGGTGATGTTCGATTGAGCAGGAGAGTTCGCTTCTCGCGTCGATTCCGTGCATAATCGATACATACACACAACCTGACGATAAAATAAATGCTAAAAATACCGTTTTATCTACATCCCTTTCTATTATAAAGGGTATCAATAATTATAATAATGATAATCTATAATCATATAATCATAATAACAATAATAGTAATAATAATAGTAATAATTCTTTTCCTGCTATAGTAATTGTAAGAGAGGGAAGCACTTATTTATATAATATCCACTGTGTGATAATTTACTCTTCCTCTCTCTCTCTCTCTCTTTCTTTCTCGTACCACTTTTATGCTGCTGCCATTGTTTCGTCATCGCAAAACATCTTACCGCAATTATATTGTCTGTGTATGTGTGTGTGATTTTATTATAAAAGCATCATCAACTCTTTCACCCGCTCATTTCACGTACACAGGCAAAATGTACACGCGCGATAAGAGTTCTTTCGATACGAGATTAATTGGATCTCTATCTTTCTATCTTTTTTCTCTCTCTCACACACAGTATATGTATGTATTTTTATGATACACTGTCTCTCTAGTAATAAGGCATAATCCCGATTTCTAATCCGAGGACTTAAATGTACATCATGTATAAAATACACACAGCGATAATTCCTGCCAAATTTGCTCCCGCAAATAACTCGCACAAGTAATGAGTGGTGAGAGTAGCTCTGTCGCGCGAGAGTCATGCGTCGCGTTCGTACATTCGGAACGATAATTGTTATACGCGAACGACACTCTCACGTGGCAGACCGCGAAGTGACACGTACTATTGAAGTTACACGTGTCTACACGAGGAATGTCATACGCTGCTTCTCTCGCGTTGTCGCCCTTGTCGCCTTTAACGCCTTAATAATTGTTACTTCAGACTATGCATTTAAGCTGCCACTAATTCAGAAAAATGATTGATTTCTATGTATATATATAAATATATATATACACACACACTAATGTCAGAAAATTTCTTAGCGCAGCTCGAACAGCTTCGCGCAATTTGCTAGTATAAAATTGTGTGATATTACATTAAATCTATATTAACATGCTTTTTACACACACGCAAGTCATAGAGTGTTCTGCGGTGTTCGGTAAAAGCTGTCTGCTGCCGACGATGGATGCATGTGCAGAACACCCGGCGACAGAGCGTTAAGTAACCCATCCGTGAGAGTAAACCTCAAGAGAGTTTCCTCATGAAAGCCTTGGTTTTCTCGATTTGTATTATACTTAAAAATTATCCGACGATAGTGTACGTTGTTCATCATTATTGTATATTATTTGCATTTGTCACGCCTGCATTTCGCTTATACCATATATCGTTTCTACTTCTTATTTTAACTCTTTGAACGTCGAGAGACTAAATGTGAATTTTATCTTCTATTTGGGAAAATAATTAAGGTGATTGTATTATCATCACCATACTAAAGCTAGACTTCGTCTAGCTCGCTTTCACGCCATAAATACTGACGCTCAAATACATTTTCGCCCGTTCGTTTCGTTTAGAAAATTAGCCGTGAGACAAATAACGATTACATGATACAAAATAATTACAATAGTGACACAAAAATACTTTTAATACAATTAAAATGACCCCCAAGATGTGTCAATAAAGTGAAATGACAAGCAATCAGACGAGAGTCAAAACTTTGATCTTATATAACGAAATATTAATTTCAAATTAAAATAGTGAACACGACAAAATTTGTCTTAATGTAATAATAATTTTGTAATAATTATTTATTTATTTATGAAAAAAGTATCGTAACGTTTCCCTCCGAACGTTTCTGATAAAATATCTCTAACGTTTTTTTTTATAAAATATCTTCAAAAATAGCTACATTTCTCTCACATCGATATAGATAATACTTTTTTAATTAAATATAGCGGTAAATAAATTTGAATCATATTGTAGATATCCTTGTAATATGTATTAAATGTTTCTTATCTTAAATTTACTCATCCGCTCAATTGGTAGCTAGTTTCTAGTAATAATCGCGTTCATTTTAACTGAAAGCACTCACATTTTCATAGTTCTAGTTTTTTTGAAAGTAACTTCGGGGAATGATAACATATTCGCTTTTAAAGTCATCGCTTTGCGAAGGCGTTTCGAAGGATCATTGAACAATGATGTAGTGTCGAATGTGAGTGCTTCTAACGGAAAAGCGAGTTAGACAGGTTTAAATCGAGAGATATTAAAGCTCCTGGGTCTCTTTTTAATGACGTCAGAAGCGAGGAAACATATGCTAAAAATTCCTCCGAAATACGTCGAGATAAAAAGATATATTTACAAAATGACATCAGCAATCAATTAAGCACACCTCTAAAATATTCCGAACACTTTCCTTTTGCTCTAACAATCAATAAATAACCATAAAATTAACGTGACATGCAACCTTTTTTTAACTCAACTTCATTATTATTTGTATATTAATTTTACGATTATTTATTTTGTTTAGAACAAAAAGAAGGTGTACGGAATATTTTAGAAGTGTACTTAATCGATCGCAAGTGTCATTTTGATATATTTTTTTTATCTCAACGTATTTCACAAGAATTTTTAGCATACGTTTTTCACTTCTAACGTCGTTAAAAAGAGATGGATGATACGAGAACTCAGGAGTCTTAAGAGATGTCTCGATTCCTCCCCCCTCCTACCCACCACCACTATTCCATTATAAATGGCATGTTTTGGCATTTTTACAAATGGAGGACGACTATATTTACAAAGATCGCGCATATCCTGCCTTGAAAAGAAGAGCCAGTATTCAAAGAGTTAAGAACTATCGTACCGAGTTGTTGCTTACATATATATTGATAGGGATTACAAAAACACCGACAAATGCACCGATCTGTCCTGCGCGTCAAATTGCTCTTGAACACATGTGTTTGCGGTGCAGCAAAACATCGATCAGCCGTACGTCAATCGTAAAATTTGTTATAACAGGAAGAATAAATACATAAAAAAATCCCGGCATAATTTTATATAAAATTATTGCAAACATATTATACAAGATGTTCTATTCTAGTTATCCCCCTGCAAAAAAAAACTTATTTTTGATCGTAGAAAAAAATGCTTCAGACAAAAGTTGTTTTGTTTGAAGGGGGAAACGTGATTCCGATGTGAGTCATGTCGTTCTCAAGAAATTTTGAAGATGACTAAATTTTCTTAAATGAAACCTGATTTTTTCCTTGAGATAAAAGTTACAGATCTCGTCGAGATGTTTTCGAAACCGATAGAAATTTAGAACTGATATGAGTTTGGAACAATCATTGAAACCTTTGGCACGAATATATGTGAAGCAAATGGCCTTGTAAACCTTGAAACTTCATATCTCTAGAACGGCTTATACAAAAGATAATTTTGAGAGATATTTTAAAAACGTCTCGATGAGATCTAGGAAAAATCAAGGAAAAAGTGAGATTCCATTTAAAAAATTTGTCGCTTTTAAAATTTCTTGAAAACGACATCTACAACATGACTCACATTAGAAAATCCCCCTTCAAATCAAACAACTTTTGTCCACAATGAAGCTTTTTTCTAATGTCAAAAATAAAAAAGTTTTTGGAGAGGGTAAATTAAAATGAGAACCCTATATATGGAAAGATATATATATATATATATATATATATATATATATATATATATATATATATATATATATATATATATATATATATATA
>NW_022639614.1:675428-687634 GCF_010583005.1 Odontomachus brunneus | reverse complement strand
ATATATATATATATATATATATATATATATATATATATATATATATATATATATATATATATATGTAATTTAACATACATAAATATATTATATATTTTTTTTTAATCTCTCAATCAAATTTAAGTAATTTAATTTCTTTTTCGCTTCGATTTCAGCAAATTCATATATTTTATGTATTTCAAGATACAAAAACAGAATCCGTCCCCGAGAATAACTCTCTTGTCCTCGTCCCGTCTCGTTTCAGATCGTTTGTGCAAAAGTTCGCTTAACAAAAACATCTCTTTCTGAACGAGATTATCTCGGACAATCGATCGTTCCACTGCACCGCGCCTCCTAAGTCACGTCAACGCCTAGGGCATAACCGCGACGGTAGAAAATACGATCTCGATAGATAGATTTAACATTGAACCCTGTATAAATTGGAGTAAGTTAGCCCGGAGAGACGGGAGAATATAAAAGATCCATGATTTTTCGAATCAATCAAAAGATAAGTCGTAAGAAACTCCGCGGGTGAAGCTTGAATTTTGTGGTATGTTGTACCATGCGTTTAGCCAGGAGCCTTATCATCGGTCTCAGCCCCATGACTCGACTATGTGGTACGATCCTTATTGAAATGCAGGAAAGAATGCCGCGTTGGGCTGCTGCTGCTGGTTCTGCGGTAAGGACTGCACCATCGGCGACATGTATCCCATCGCTGACGCTACGAGAAACAGTCATGAGTTACACAATACGTATATACAATAATTGAGCTAATTTTCAGTAAAAAAGCTGAAAAGAAATCTGGATAAAATTAGATTTGCTTAAAGATAAGTTGCTTCAATTTAATTACACCAGGTAAAAACAATAACTGGCCTCTAAAAAAATTAAAAAAAGACCTGAACATAATATATCTATTTAATTTAAAGCACAAGTTTTTTTCTCTTAATTTACTGTGTACAATATTATGTATAAAAAATAACTGCCTTCTATAAAACTGAAAAGAAACCTGGATACAATTATGTTTAATTTGAAGAATAAATTGTTTGAAGAATAAATTGTTTTAAAGAATTTATTGCATTACATCATGTATATATAACAAAATTGTCTTCTAAAAGCTGAAAAAGATATCTAAACATAATTGTGAGTTTATTTAATTTAAAGAATAGATTTTTTAATAAATTAAATTTTATTTTTTCATTACATCACCCCTTTTTGATATATACAGACTTTTATTGTCCTTTTCATTTCTTTAATTCTTTATTTTGATATTATCAATAGAGCCTTATTTCACTCCTTTTCTTAAAAAAAAAGACAATATCATTAGCGTTATTTTCTTTCTTTTATATATATATATATATATATATATATATATATATATGGAAAAAAAATTGCGAAGCATTTATACTTACGTGTTATTTTCATTTGATGCTGAGGACTATTGCTAGCTAATTGGTTCATCGTCGGTGCCGGGCCACTTTGTTTCGTTTTACTACCCATTATATTGTCAAGGTCGATATTTAGTCCCGAGCCGGCCCAAGTCGAGCCGACTTGCGTGGAGGACGTTGTATTGCTAGACGTTTGACTTTTGGTATTGGTAGGTCCGGATGGGAGAAGATTCGTAACGGGTGATAAACCGATCGTCCCTAAATGCGACACTAGATTTTAGTTTCTCACGCGCATTAGATGGCTTAATTAAATATATTAAAACTATTGTTGTTAATTAAAAGTGTAAGATCACTGCCTGAGAAAATGTGAAGCGCCAATAATTCCCTGCCGAATTGCTTCGAAGTCATCTTTATTGCAAACGAAACCTCGTTTTCAATGAGAAAAAATTTCCAATAATGAGCAATGCAACGACAAACAAGGTAATCTTTTAATGAAATGTAAATGTTAAACGTTTATGTGTGTATGTATGTATTATGGATTGATTAGATTTATAATTAGCTGGATTCAGGAGTCTTTTTCCATAGACATTTCATTTGTCAGCATAGTTCTATTTGGAAAATTCTTCACTTTTATTAACACTTGTTCAATGTTTATAGGAAGAGATTTTTAATCAGTCTAATAAAATTTATACAAGCAGATTTATTTTATTCAGCAAAAATTACAGCCTTTGTATTACTTAACATTTACAGAATATTACAGAACATATTACAGAATACACTACAATTATATATTGCAATAGATATACAAAGTGTCTGGCACAACACATATTCGTTCGTGCAGTAAAATTCACTAAAAATATACTTATCCATCAAACTGAATAAAAAGTCATTTACTATTTTGCAAACACAATGAGATAATTATCGAAATATTAATTAAAAAGGATTAGTTCACTCACTAATTTTCTATAATATCTCAATAACTGTCGTGATTAGATACAGTAAAGTTAGAATCTCATCAAACTATCAAAATTGAGAGTCATTATCAATATTGCTCCCGCAATAATTATATTAATTATATTATTACTGTGTAAGCCCATCAGATAATGATTCTCAATGCTAACAGTTTAGTAAGCTCCCAACTTCATTGTATCTAAACCGTTCTGCAATCAATTACATGTGTAGTGTGAGATACTTTGTATATATGTATTTCAATGTTTCTACGAAATAATAGATATTTATATTAAAAAAAAATATAAGATAAATATTTAATATATTGAAAGATTCCTTCTGTGTTCGTTGATAAAAATAGATCGCGTAGATCCAGCCATTAACATCCTCTCCAATTGTAACGTTGTTTTTGTTTTCCACGTGGATTTATACCATATATATTCAACAGAGAACGAATCCGATGATTGCGTCGATGCAGCGCATCACTGTGGCATTAATTTCCCTGCATTTGACATCGTGTTCGCCAAAGATGATGTTCTGCGTCAGCAGCAGCCACTCTTTGATCTCCATCAGCGTGTCCAATAGTTCTTCGACAACAACTTGGTCTCTCGGCAACGACACCAACACGGACGCGATACACTCTACGACGGCGAACCTCACGGTTGCTTCCTTGTGCGACCTCAGCGTCCACGTGAGTTCCAAGATCTCCTTGCCCATCTTCAACGCCAACGGGCAGTTCTCCGCCGCCCGCATGATCACGGACACTGTGTTCAGGTAACGCAGCAGCACAATGTTCTCTTGGTCCTGATAGATCTTCAAGTTTTGAAGCTTGACGGAGTCCTGTTGCCAGTTGAAGCCGTACAGAAGCGGATAGATGAAAGACGAGACGACGCTCGCGAAACGATTGACACTTTTCTTGGGCACCTTGGACCGATGCGCGAATCGTCTCGTGTGAGACTCAATCCTCTTCTCGATAATCTCCTGCCAATCAGCGACTCGACTCTCTGGCGTCTCGAGTAGATTCTCCATGTCCTCGTCGTAGCATAACTCCTGTATTCTATACGGCTTCGTCGTGTCGATGAAGACCGACACAGGGCTCGAAATGGACTTCCTCCTCTTCTCCACCAGCTTCGTGTTCTCGGCGTTGCTATCGCTGCTCACCTTGATGCCCGATAACCGTTTCGCGGACTCAGACAGCACGTCGAGGAACAGCAAGCGTTGGCTCAGCGAATATTTGCCGACGTCCTCGTAAAACTGTTTGCACAGGAACTCGGCGCACTCCTTCGGCCGCACGACGACGATTTCCACGCAACAGCGAAATACCACGACTTCGAAATCCTCCATATAGGATTGTTGCCTGAGCGTGACGAGCAGTTCCAACAGCTCGACCGCGAAGGACGCGTCGTCGTGCGGTAATTGCGTCCGTATGAGCTCCTCGCAGACCGACATGGATTCGGAGAAGACGTCGGGGTCGGTAGCGGTACGCTCGTCCGTCAGATTGTCGCGCAGGTCCCGCAAGTACATCGGCCGCACTTTGCTCACCGGTTTGTCTCGCTCTTCGTCCAAGTCATACGGCACTAAGTCGTCGTCGCTGTCCAATTCCAACTGCTCTTCGTCTTGCTGACGACTTTCCTCCGCGTCGCCTCGCACGTTTGTTGTCACTCCAATCGCGTCGTGTTTCTCCTTCTGCGCGAGATCATCCTTCGTTAAACTCGCTAAGCTACTTTCGAACTTTTTGCTTGAAACAGCCTGGAAACTCGGCAAGATATCGGCTACCAATTCGCGTATCTTCTTGTTAGCTGAGGAGTCGCTGTCGGCCAAATCGTCGCTGCGTTTATAGCAGATCACGATCGGCGCGGATAGATGCTTCAACGAGTCGAGTAATACCTGCACTCGCGTGGGCATATCATTGTAATCGAACACCAGTTGCGGCACGTCATCTTCAGACAGATGGTTGATGCAGATCTCGGCGGTGATCATGCCCATGGCTCTTATGTAGATATCCGTGCATTCCAGATGCACAGACACCCCGTTGAGCAGGAGCTGTCGACACCGCTCCATGACGTTTTGCTCCTTCAAATGACTCCTGCACGCCCTCACGGACAAGATAATCAGCCGCGAGATATACTCGTGCTGCTCCACAGGCGTGTGATTGAGGATACTTCTGTCGCTCCAGATGTCAATAAGCTTCATCATTAAGTCCGGTAAAACATTCGCATTCTCGCAGGACGACAGGTAAGAGATCAAGTTGAAGATCAGCTTAGTGTCCGTGTGATAATAGCGCATGAGGGGGATCTTTGTTGTTAGAACGTACTGCCAACGCGGCGCAGTCAACACGTCCCCGAGAACGGGATGTACGCCGTACATGGGCTCGCAGCGTTTCAAGAACATCGTGGCCATATGCTCGACTGCCGCGGTGTCCAATTCGCGAAGCACACTCCTGACCAGACGCTTCTCGTTTTTTATATCCTCGTAACACCATTCCGTGAGAATGTCGATAAAGCAAGATAGGTCATGGGTCGGCTTCGATGTAATGAGAATCTTGCTTATTATGGTCGAGAGTACGTTTACTTTCGGCTCGATGTTTAACTCGTGCCAGGCCTCGTTGACAAAATGCATCGCGCGACACACGTGGAAGCAGAGCAACCTGACGTAGACATGAGGCGTGTACAATTGCGGCGTGTCGCGCTGCATCTTGTTGGCCACACGGCTCGGCAAGGAGACCAGAATTTGCGTTGCGCGTTGCCACGCCTGATCCAGCTCTACCTCGAGCAGAACCTCCTGTCGGAATCGACACGTGTCCACTATCGCCGAGAATATCGCGTCGCTCTTCAGCAGATTTTGCAGTATCGTCGAGATCGCACGAATCTTCCTCTTGTCCTCGAATTCGCTCAGAGCGGCGGTCAAGAGCTTCAAGGATTCCGATAAGATCGGCATCGTGGCGCCGTCAACGACCATCAATTTTGTAATCAGAGGATCCAGCGAGCCGTCTTGCCGCAACGGCCAGTCGCGATCGAACAAGTTAATCGTCTTCTCTATAATTTGCTTGTACAACGTGACGTTCACTGCCACGCCGTCGTCGACACCCGTGTACTTTTGGGGAGTTATGGTTCCCGGTAAGAGCGTCACGTAGTCCGACAAGCACGATTGTATTCTCTCCAAATCGCTGCGACTTTTAATGCGGCATATGGCGCATAATTCTTCCAACAATGCGATGTGATTATTCTCGGTGGCCGCGACGTTCTCTTCGTCCTTATAAGCTGCAAGGAAAGGCTCATCTTGGGTGGATTACATTAGCTTCAAACCAAGAAGGTTTGGTGCGCGGTTCTCTTTGATTAGAGAAGCACATGCATCATCGATTTAAAAGAGGAGGATCGTACATTCCTTAGGGAACAGTTCTGAAGTAACTCGAGACCTTGGAAGAGAAAGGCTAATGCACATTTTTTAATCTTTAATTGCAAAAATTGCAGAACTTTTTGCAAGTATATAGAGAAAAATATAGAGAAAAATAGTGTGAAGATTATTAGAACTTTGATTTCTTTATTAATTTTCACTAATTGATTTTTTCAATAAATATCTAATTTCAGGAAATATCACAATTTATCAATAATTATCGATATTCCTTATAGGTTTAAAGTGATTACATTATGTATTGTAAAATTAAATATAAATAATTACTTGTTATTTCACAGAGAGAACATTTTATATCTCAAAAATAAATTTTCAAGTACTTTTTTCAGTGTATAAGTAACTCCTGCTATCTCCTGTTATCTCCTATATACTATAATTACATACTATATACTATAATTTACTTTTACATGCAAAATATATCTTACAACAGAGAATCTAATGTAATATATGTTATATCAGTCATTATTTATAAAATTTAGTTGTATAATATGTAATACAAACCTGTAATCATTTTAAACTTATAAGGAATACTCATAACAAATTGTAATTAGAAATTTATTGTAAAAAACAATTAGAGAAAATAAATAGAAAAATAAAAAAATTATTCTAATAATTTTCACATCTTTATAGAAAATAGAATTAGGATCGATTTTTTAATAATTTAAACTTAGAATTAAGTTTTGACTTAAAAATTTTTAAGTTTAAATTTTATTCTATTTTTTATTCACAATGTGTTTGATATGTTGGAATAAGAGTTTAAGCAAGTTTAATCTTTATTTTAGCAATGTTTCATGTGTTTGAACAAGTTTAAGTTAGAATTAAGTTTTGACTTTAAGATTTAAACTTAATCTCTGTTTTAACAATGTGTTTAATGTGTTGGAATGAGAGTTTAACCAAATTTAATCTATTTTAACAATGTATTTGATGTGTTTAAGCAAATTTAAATAATTTTATGTTTGAACAAATTCAAATAGTTTGACGTTTAAACAAGTTTAAGCAAGTTTAAATCGTTTAAGGCTGGTTTTTCAATGATAGTTTAAACTTAAATTTCAACTAAAACTCTGTTTAAACAAAATAAACGCATTGTTAGAATAGACTTGAATCCAAGTTTAAACTGCTATTGAAAAACTGACCCTTAATGTATTTAAACAAGTTTAAATTTGAACTTAAGTTTAAATTATTATTGAGTTTAAATTTTTACTAAAAAAACGATTTTTAGGATTCTAACAGTAAATAGAATCAAAATTTCAATTGCAGAAATATTATGAAAATTGCAGAATTTATAGAAATTTGTTTCAAGATTTGTAAATCTTTCAAACTCAATCGTATAAATTTAATTTAATATTATTGTTATTGTTGTTATTACACTAACAAATGTGATTAGCATAAAATTCACCTTCCAAGATGCCGAAATGGCAACGTTAAAATAGCTCGGAAACCATATTTATTTTAACGTAACAGTGTTGCTTCGTTGTGACAGGATGAGGCAACATCGATTTTCTTTCGACTACATCTTAATTAAGAAATGACAAGTGGACGTTGGACCACGTTGTATTGCGCAAGTCTTGTGTGTGTACGCGTAACACTTTAATTAACTCTTATGACTATAACTAACGAAATCCCGCCAACTCACTATAATAGTAGAAACAGATTCTTTGCAATCACACATATACACTCACCTGCATAATTAACAGCGTTGGAAGGTGCATTGCTCATTCCCATGAAGATGTTAGAATTGGTTGGGCTACTTATCCGTTCGTCAGTTAGCCTCATAGTTGAAATATTCAAACTATCCAGGTCCGACAAAAGATCCGTATTCGAGGACACTGAGGGGAAACGATACAAAATTAGATATGTTGTACTTACATTGTTGACTAATATGTTACCAATTGTTTAATACGCATACTAACTAGTATTCAAACTCGTTTTATATTAAATTATCATTATTTTGGCACTGCGTGTAAAATGAAATCGTATTTAAGCTGGTACACTGCGTTTTCTCGATACATATCAAGTTCATATATATCAGTTCAACACTACATCGTTTCCACGCATCACCGAAATTATGGTTTTGTTTATACCAATTTTTCAATAGGCGTGCCAAACAATCACTTTACTGAATTGTCTTTATTTGATGCGTGCAAACAGCGTGTAAACGCTAGTGTATTAAAGAGATTGTAAGGTAAAATGGGTTTGTTAAAAATTTATTGGAATTTGCACTATATAGAAGTTTAAATATTGTCTAACTGCTCGTGAAATTAGAAGAAAATTGACCATTCAAAGATTGAAATATTTGAAACTAAAGTTGACACTTTTTATACTCTTGAGGTTGGTATGTTTTTTTAATTTCTTGTAAACTCTCTTTCTAAAATTAGAGTTTTAATGAAAAATCACTATAATATTAAAAATTAATGTATCAACATAAACAAATTTCGAATTATTGATCGTTTTATTTGCAAAACACAACAATGCAAATTTCATAATTTATAGTAGGGAAGACTGGGGCTATTTAATTATCGGAGTAAGTTGACAAAATCGATTATTTCTACTGTTCTTTAATAGATTTTAGAATCAAGCAAGCAGGGATTTCAAAGTTATCTTTGACATGTTTAAAAATCTTGCTTGTTTAATTTTATAATTTATTAGAAAATATTAGAAATAATTAGTTCTGTCAACTTACCTCAGTAGCCAATGGTCTCCCCTAATGCACGAGATTATATATATATATATATATATATATATATATATATATATATATATATATATATATATATATATATATTTTTTTTTTTTCTTTTTTTTTAAATACTTTATATCTCTTTTCATTATCTGTGCATCTCTATTAAATCAATTAATTTACGAATAAACCATAAAAAATAATATTCTTTATATATTTATAATATACTGTGTACACATATATCCATCTTTAAACTTTTTGTTTGAAATTAACATGTATTACTTAGATAATGAAATAAATATATAAAAATATAACTTTGTTTAATAAGTAAATTTATGAGTGAAACTCTTGATTAATTCAAGATTCCCTTGATCTTTGAATGAAAATACAATACTGAGCTTTAAAACCTCTAAATTAGTATAATAATCTTCTTAGTGCAAATCCGTTTAACACGATGTCGTTTATATTGCCAAAATTAAGGTAATTTAGTTAAAAATCACTAGATAATAATCTTCCAGTAAATTACCTTAATTTTGACGATGTATATAAGTTTATACGCATATAAGTTTATACAAAAATAAAGATAATTCAAAATAAAATCGCTAGTTAATATGCGTATCAAACGACCCGTGTAAACAAGCATTAAGATAATTTAGTGCGAATCGCTAGTTGGTACATGTATTAAATACTCAGTGTAAACTCTAGCACACACATTGGAGATACATCCATCATATCTCTGAGTAGCTCTCATATTTCATGTAAAACATGTAATTATCAAAGGAATGTTATATGTAACTATTCTCAGGCACTTTCAAGGTAAATCTTTTAATCAAATATTTGCTCTTGCCTTTATCTCACAATATCGTCGCCTGAATTTATTAGTCGCTTTTTGGTCTTGTTTACAGCAATCGTAATTAACATTTAATATGCGCATCAACTAACAATTTTATACTAAATTATCTTTATTTCTGTGTGTAAATTTACACGCATTGCCGAAGACAATTTACTAGAAAGTTACTATTTGATGCGCGTATCAAATGATCAGTGTAAACAAGCACTTGCAACATGTTTACAGAAATTGTTTAATACACAAACATATGAATCATTTTCTACGAAATTATCTTCGTTTCAGCGGTGTGCTATCGTGACACTCACGATATGTTAAAAGCGTTACAATAATTTTGTAACAATCGCCATACCTGTATTGTTATTCGTTGTTTGATTATTGAGACTCTGCGGCGACAGAGAGTCGAACAGATCGTTCGACGTCTTGGAATTTTGCGGAGCCGCGCCGCTCCCGGTGAACGCCGTTTGCGTATTAGCATACATCGTGATATTTGCGTTATTTGACGTCGGGCTATTTACGCCCGGTATCGTCACGCCCATTAAGCTGATTTGAGATTGCGGCTGATTCGGAGGGCCTGATAAAGTGACGGCGTTGAAAGCAGACGTAAAGTCCGCGAATTCATCGTTACCGTCCTTCGATTTGGCATTCGCCGAGCTATTGTTAAACGCACTGGTAAAGTCGCCGAAGTCCAGATTCGCATTCTGCGGCTGAATATACGACTGAGTACTCGCCCTCGGATTGAAATCGTCGTCATCCAACTTGCCGCTGTTGTCGCTCTGCGACTCAAAGATCTCGTTCAATATGTCGTTTTTGGTCTTCTGCTGATTTACAGGCGACAAGTTGTTAGTTTGTTGCGTCGATGTGCTATTCTGCAAACAGTTTCCAGATTTTCAGGATAATGCATGTGTCGTTAGAGTATGTAACGTAGTCGAAGCGACTAAACTCACATTGGATTGTTCTTTTCCATAATTAGCCGCCGCTCCGAGATCCACCTTTTTAGTGGGTCTGCTTGTCCGGACTGGGGACGAAGTCGCGGAAGGTATAGATATTTGAGCGGATTTACCAATTTGATGTATATTATCCATCGTATCTCTATATTCCCTTCCACTTTTTTTCGGGCTAGTGTCATTGTCCGAATCCTCCCTCTCGCCATCGTCACTGTAACATAAAGATATCGAAGTTCAAATGGTAAATAGCAAGACGACGATTAACAGTTAAAATAAACGACCCAATAACGACATAGCGCCAAAATTATTTCATTTTTTACAAGAATTTTTTTTACGATATTTAGTGACTTTTATAAGTCATGCAGTGAGCTGCAGATTATAAAATCGACTAAAAACTGAATACATTGTTATAATGCATGAAATAAATATAAAAAAATCCCTAAATAATTTCAAAAATAAAAATTTCGGAATATATGAATAATACCTGGATAACCTAAAATGCTGATTGTTAAATTTGCAAAACCCATATCTGAGCATGATTATTATCCAATAAAACTTTACAATTATTTATTAACTATTTATGTTGTTGCCATTTCTATGACAATAATTATAATAATTTTTAAACATTTTAACATTTTTCATCTAATAATATATATACTTAATATAATATAATAATTAATAATACTTTTTCATATAACTCTTCTATAATTTTTAATTTTATCATAAACTTAAACAGCTGTCAAATCTGACAGCTATCAGGCTGTAATAATGCATGGTTAATATAATTTGTAAGCTCTCATAGATCTTAATTTTCTCACTCTAGTTGTACACTAGCAGAGTCTGTTTATATATATATATATATATTGTTAATATAGTTTAGTTATAACTCGTATTTATATAATACAAAGAAAGAATAAATTAACCCTTTAGCTACTATACGCCACTAAAGTGACTTCCCTGTAAGTCATTCTATGGGACGAAGCGCCACTAAAGTGGCTTTCCGTCAAATCATTTCTTAGTAATTTCCAAGTCATTATCTCACTTGTTTTTGTAGTTTTAAAAGTTGTGTATATTTTCGTTTATATGCACACCGCGGCAGAGAAGTCCGTACTGGCGATACAGCGCCACGGCCAGCTTCGCCGTAGCTAGAGGGTTAAAGAGCTAATATTGTAGTAGAAATATAAATTGAGAAATATTTTAAAATAGCGTTAACTTTCCATATTTTTTTTTAATACAAGAATATTTCAAACAACTGATATTTCTACAAAATGAACGAATAAACTGTATGTGCTCTGATGTACCTGTTATTTGTATCCTCGAATCCTTTTCCACGACTGTCCCTATCCCAATCATTGTATGTTTCCACATTGGATTTGTTCCATTTGGGGTTATCCATCCACCTGTCACCCCCTCCGAATCTCATTCCCATTGCTTCACTCGACAAGCCGACGTACTTGTCCTTATTTTTCTTCGCCTTCTTCCTCTCCTCTCGAAGTTTGTCGTCATCTTGAATGAAATCAATCAATTCTCTGACTTTGTGCCTGATGTTTATACCTTGATCCTTCCCGAATTCGTCGATAAAGGTGTAATTCTCCAAAGATCTGAGATCGTAGATGTGCTCGCGCGACGAAGTGACTACCCGTTCTGAACCGTTACGTACTAAGTAGTTAAGAAGGAGTAGTGACTGTAAAAGAATGTAACTATTAAAACCATCACTGGAACGATTAATTTCAACGATAGTGTAATTTGTACAAACCTTGTACGTTCGTCGCCAATTTCGTTTGTTCTCCTGCAACATCCTCTTCCAGAGCATGGACATTACCTCTGGAAATTGCTCGTATGTGAACGTGGCCTGAGCCAATTCTTGCATCATTGCCCCTGTATAAGTATTTCTTATAAAATATTTACTTTTCAATAATCTTATTTTAATATTCAAAATACCTAAGGGAATCGATATATATATATATATATATATATATATATATATATATATATATATATATATATATATA
>NW_022639614.1:619507-674908 GCF_010583005.1 Odontomachus brunneus | reverse complement strand
AAGGGAATATATATATATATATATATATATATATATATATATATATATATATATATATATATATAGATGTAAATAAAAAGAGAATAATGAGACCATTGATTATCCTAGTCAATAGGTAATTTATCACATGGAATTTCTTATGTTATTTGCATATTTTTATGCATAGAACCCAAAAGTAAACTCAGAATATCTTCCATAGTTTCTTTGTGATGTTCATCTGAGATTTAATATATTGAATATAGGATATATTATACATAATTTACAATTTGATTTAATTCTAAATATTCTTAATGCACATATAGAAGTATTATTAAGTATCTTCTATTAAAGTTTCTTCGTTTCAGCAATACAGTTGTCTATAAGAATTTACTAAAACTAATAATTTTTCTCCAATTAAATACAAGATATAATAAAAACCTATATATTTTTTATTTTTAAAAGAAACAGTGCAAGCCATATATGGCAGAAAATCATTAGCTTCTATATTTTAAACTAAGCAAACCATGTCTGGATATACAGAGGAAATCAATTTCCTTCAAATTTAAAAATCACACCACTGAAACCCTGGGTGACAGAAAAAAATCTGTTTGCATTTTTTAATTCAGTATAAAATATATTACCTAGATCACATAAATTAGTATGATATTAATGTAAAGAATACAAAATTTTTCTCTGTAGACCAGTATTATCACAAATCATATCAGTGTTATCACAAATCATATCAGTATTATCACAAATCATATCAGTATTATCATTAATCATGACACTAATATCACTAAGTATACCTGTAGGACCCCATGCATCATCATTGGTTGCTTCCCGAACTTTGGCCTCTGTTTCTGTATAGTTCATCACTACATTGGTCCTATAAGTTAAAAAATGAACAAATTAACAGTTGCAAAAGTAAATTGAACTTTGCTACATTTAATTGATTTCACAAATTGGAAGTTTACACTAGTAAGTTGTACTTGCAATGCGCTTTATTTATAACTTGTGACTCATGAAGAACCATATTAAGAGTTGTCACTTGAAACTTGTTTTGTGCAAAAAGATATCCAAATTTGAATCCAAAGTTAGATTTGGCTTGTTCATAGTTGAGTAATGTCACATACATGTGACATAACATCTGTAATTGCTATTTAGCAAAACTCACATCCAACTCCAAATTCTTAAATTTCCAAGCCTCACTCGAGGCGAGAGCTTCAAGTAACGACTGTTAATACAGTTTCAAGAAGGCTATTTCATAAACGTAAGCCCGGACACTAATCCCGTCGCTGTAAAATGTATATAACCCACGATTGCTCCGGAGTTTTATCATCTCGCAGCGTGCGCCGTCGAATCTCAAGGTCGTGTTACAAAATTATTCACGCCGTTCCAGTTTTACGAGTCCCTCTCCCTCCTCCCTCTCTCGCTCCCGCGGGATCGGGAGCGAGAATACACGATCGGCCGGATTTCCCGCTGCATCCTTCCGCCGAGTCTCCTCGCTCACCACTTAAATATCTGATGGATATCAAAGCGAGACTCTCGGCATATTTGTGCGGAAGCGATGCACGTCAAAATGTGACATCCGGTCCGGCACGAGGCGCACAGAACGCGGCGGGATGCGTCCCGGGCCGAGAAACGAGGCCGTTACAAGGTTATCTCGGCGCTCGCTCGCGGTCACGTCGAAGGTAAACGAGCTCGGGATCGACTTACGCCTTGTCCATCAGCTCCCGCACTTTCCACATGTTCATCATTGTGCTCGTCTCTCACGGATGGTTCTCTTCGCCTCCTCTCGTCAACACTGTTGTACTCGTGCGAACGGCGAAACACTATCGGCAGCAGCACGTCGCTGAAAAACGGTCGCCAGATGTTTTTCCGAGCATCTGATGATATCGCGCGACGGACGGACGGACGGACGAACGAAACGTCACGTCAAGCGGTAGCCATGTTATCCCTTCCACGTTTGCACGCGCACCTAGCGCACCGTCGCAGGTGTCTCTTGCCTGTGCCAACGGTGCGCAGGTTAGACGACAATTCCCCGAAAAGTGGAGGGGATAATGTTGGTACCAAAAAAAATCTTTACACGATATAATTTAAAAGTCTGTTTTTTGTAACTGCACTGCTGAACTAGTGTAAAAAGTAATGGCTCTCGCACACTGGACGCGATTAGTGATGAACAATAAGCCCGTATCAGACTACCGACTGCCGACTACGACTGCCGACTCTCAATGGACCAATCACAATGAGACACCGAGTCGGCGCCTTACTGTGATTGGTCTATTGAGAGTCAGCAGTCATAGTCGGCAGTCGGATCGGCCTATGCAGTCGGCAGTCTGATACGGGCTATAGGCGATATCTTCAACTTCAACTTCAATATCTGGCTCCAGACCTCTCTAAGCTTAGGGCTATCGCACACAAATTGACATAACTGCATATGCATAGCATAAGACCGTATGTACCAATGAGCATCGAGTATTAAGTCGAGTATTAAGCCATATTGGTGTCGATGCTTAATATTCGATGCTCATTGGTCCATACGATTTTATGCTATGCATATGCAGTTATGTCAATTTGTGTGCGATAGCTCTTATGCCTCAACGCCTTTTTTCCGATTAATGATCTATATCGAGAATAAAGTCTTGGAAAATTTCAAGAAAAATCCAAAAAATCACACGGTCCGAACGTGTTCGAACCGTCTTGTCATGACGGCGGTTAAGCCAAGATTTGATAGGCGATATCTAATGAGAGCTTTGCTTCAAGTAAAAATGAGAACTCTCATTGGCCGGTATTCATAGTCGAATCTTATTTCAAGACCGTCTTGAGTAATGTCTTAAGATGCGAATACGGCTCTGTGGCCGGTATCCCTAGTTCGATCTTATCGAAGGGAGCGGTGCACTTGGACACGGTGCATTTGGACACAGCCAATCACAGCACCGTGTGATTAGAGACATTTGTAGGGTCCCTAGGAACAGCGACTTGTGTCCAATTGCCCAGTGTCCAACTGATATACACCTCTTATCGAAGCTTTTCGGATACGTTTATTGGTTGACGAATAGAATATTTCTAGATTCTCTGTTCGTCAAATAATGAACGTATCCAAAAAGCTTGCCGTATGACACATGTAATATCAGCTTAAAGCCCATTCTACAATTGCGTGAACGTGGTTGTAAGTAATTACGACAATCAATCAGAGTAAAACAATTAGTGAATAAAACATTCGGATTGGTTGACTCCTACGTTCACGACTACGCTACGCAATTGTAGAATGGGCTTTATTCTGATTGGTTGTCGTAATCACATACAACCACTTACAACCACGTTCACGCAATTGTAGAATGAGCTTTAAGAAACTGACTAATCACAGTCGAATTATAGAAGAATAATCAATTGCGATTGGTTAATTTCTTATCAATTGTAGATCGGGATTAAAGTCAGCGGCACACGGTGCTTGTTTTAATGCTAGATTGCTTGTTGGATGGAAATACTCTGTTCTGATTGGTGTATTTCCATCCATCTTCAGAATGCACCAATCAAAATAGAGTATTTCCATCCAGCAAGCGATCCAGCACGAAAACAAGCATCGTGTGCCGCTGGCTTCATAACTAACTTCATAATCCAAAAATAATTAATTAAAATTATTCTCTTGCATGTGATTGATATATATTTTTAAATCCAAAGGAATATGCCAATCGGATATAAGAGCAGTAGTGTAGTACTGGATGCGCCCATCTTGTAAATCTAGGGGACAATTGTGCGATTTCAGCCTTATTGTCTAGGCATTCGTGTATCACGAGGTTGCACGCAACTCCTACGTGTGGCGTGACTGCAGCGGATTCAATATGTAGGAGCGCGTTTAAATTGCCGCAAAAAGCGAGCCGCTGTCGCTGCAAATTCGACGATGGCAGATTTCAACGATGGAGTGGACGGCAAACTGGCATCCCGAATGCGTAAGGTCAATCCCGAGCAATTTCACACACTCGTGAAGATGCATTTGTCTTTCGAATTGGACCTCCACACGGAGGAGTGAGTATTCGCCAAGACGTTACATCCCATACTTCTTTATACCGGTGCTTCGTGTCCTTTCAACGCGATTTTGACAAATCATTGACGCCGTGAGAGCATTTTTATTGATCCAATCTTCATTTATTTGTTGTCATCTTTTATCACAGTAATATTTGTTCCTCATCTTATTATTTATTTTTTGTCTCAGCAATGATGCTATCACTGAGAAAGCTAGACTGAAGAAGTGGTGTCTCTTGAGTTTCACCAAGAAATCCAAGTCTCTGGTCAGTCTGGAGAAAGGTACAGAAGGTGTTGCCTTATCTGAGGATGGTATAAATCATGTGATGCAATTGATAAATTACTTGTCCATGGAACAAAGTAAGTAGGACTGCTATAAGAGAAGATTCATAAGAATCAGAATTGGTTACATATTCCTTCTCACAGATATCATACAAGAAGGCATATTTCGACGTACTGGAAAATTAACCAGACAACAGGACTTAAAGATTGCTATGTCCCAAAGCTTATCCTTAGATCTGGATGATGGACGATTCAGTGTGCATGATTGCGCATCAGTGCTAAAAGGATTTCTAGCTGAGCTCTCAGAGCCACTTCTGACAGATTTGCATTATCCAGCACATTGCCAGATAGCTGGTAATGAGAACATTTATTTAGTACAATATGTAAATATATTATAAGTGTACATCTCATATATATATACATGTATATATATATACACATATATATATATACACACACATATATATATATATATATATATATATATATATATATACACGCACACACAACATATGTGTACACAAATTATATTACAATCATAGGACTGATTGTTTCAACCTCTTGGTAAGCTACCTGACAGTTAAATCATGTGTCTATCTCTGTTCGATTTGAAGAAAAACAGACATGATTTAATTGTCAGATAGCTTACCAAAAGGTTGAAACAATTGGCCCATAATGTTACATTATATATTTTATTATGATACATATATATTATAATGTTAAGGGAGTATAATCTTGTAAATATACTGAATATACTTTATATATACTTGTGCAAATTATATATGTCATTAACAAGAGCTTATAAATTACTTGTAGAACTGTGCAGTTTAGATGCAAAGACCAACGATGGGAGATTGCTGAGATCTTTGCAACTGCTGCTTCTGCTTCTACCATCTTCAAACAGAATCCTACTGAAGGCTATCCTCACTTTACTGAACAAAACTGCGGGTTACGAGCACAACAATAAGATGAACAGCGATACACTGGCCACTCTCTTCACTCCGCACTTGCTGTGCCCGCGAAAATTGTCGCCGGAAGCCTTGCACATCAACTCGCAGAATCTCTCGTGTCTGGTGGCGTTTATGATCAGAAAGGGTATGGAGCTGTTTGAGATTCCGCCAAAATTGGCTACGGACATAAGGGCTTACTGGATGGAGCAGGAGAGAAAACTCTTGAGTCCCAAAAAGACCGACGTAAGTTCGCGATCGGGTGTTGTCGGGGTTGATTTTGTTTCTGTGCCATTGTCGCCACGTGAGACCGTAATTGCAGCTGAACGAGTCGATACCGGACACCACTTCGACGGCGCACACCGTGTTCAGTTTTGTCGATCGTAAGTTAACAGCGAAGGCGACTTCCACGCAGGACACGCAGGCGGCATTGGCTCAGCTGTATGCTCATATACAAGCCATGCCGGAGTCTGCGAAGAAGCGGAGACTTGTGAAACAGTTTAATAAAGAAAACGGACAAGGTACTCCCAGGCACGTAAAGCATTGCAAGACCAAGAGTCTTGGAGATTCCATAAAGAAGCATATCTTTCATAAGAGAATCCTGGGCCACAAGAAATTTGACATCAATATCGGATGTAATATCGCCAGATCGAACAGTGAGGAGAATATATTATCAACGGTGAGATTCTTTGTTGATCTCTACTTTTCTATGAGGTAATCTATAAGAATTTGTGCACAGAGTATTCTAAATTTTATTAACACGTTGACTGCTGTGTTGATCTCGGTCGATTGTGCAAAGTTTAACTTTGCACAACTTTGTTTAACTTTTCTCATTTATTGAGATTAAGATACCCAAAAACATTGCGTATAAAGCACGATAAATAAATATAATTTGAGATGCATATGTCCTTTAGCTTGTTTTATTAGTTCTCTGTTGGCTGACTTCTAAAGTCCAATTAATCCATACTACAATTATAATTATTAATATATTATTAATTATAATTATTAGAGTATAATTTAATAATAAATAATATTTATAATATACAACTCTCTCTTATATAAATAAATATAAATAATTTTTGCATAAGTTATATAATTGTATGCAATTATTGCGTAAATATAAATGTATAAATTATTTATATAATTGCATATAATTATGTAATTATACATAAATTATTTAAATACTAAAATCATAATTATGTATAATTAAATAATGTATTTCAATTATATTCATATAATCATAATTTAAATTAATTGCATTTAAGAAATCAACCAACACAGAACTAATGGAATAAGGTAAAAGATATATTGTCTCAAATTTATTTATCATTTGCAATTAAATTATTTTATATAATTACACATATGATTATGCATAATTACTTAATATAATAATTACATATATACACACACACACACCTGTATAGTTGTATAATTATATGTGATTACTTTATATATTTTGAGAAGCAATAGTGCCATGGTTCTGATCCGCGAAGGCCAGTCACAGCATTCAACGTGTTAATTTTTGAACTTTACTTCTGAAATCGAAAACAGCACGAATCTTCTAATTGTTGTTTGTCTAATATACGAAAATATCATTGCACGTTTATCTGTGTGCATGTCTTTAACAATAGCACGTTTATTGTTTTCGTCTAATGTTCTTCTTCGCACGTATTGTACAGAAACTGGAAGACTCGTTGCTTCCGGCGAGAACCCTTCTTAGCAAATCGAATGATGAGCTTAGCGTGGAGAACTGTGATATTAAGACTAATAACGATCTACTGCGTGCCAAGAATACGAGTAGCAATATAAGTAGCCATAAAAACGACACTCCGAATTGTAAATCGAAGAGGAAGTTGTGCGATCAGTCTGTCAATGGGCAGGATGAAGGGTCGGACGAAGGGAACTTGGGTGAGATCGCGGAGCAGAGTTCAAAGGCGGACACGTCCGAAGGCGTGTCTCTAAACGGTGATCGATTTAGCTTGCTAAAGACGCCGGTGGAACTCGGTTCGTATACGAGTTTACAGGAAATCGACACGACGAATGCACTCGATGAACGATCTCCTTGTTGTGATATCGCGCATGCAGCGACTAGCGACGATAGTCCGATCGACGCCGGTAAATTGACGCGGCAGCTAAGCGAGCCGTCCGACATGTATTCCGCTCACGGTGTCGCTCATCGTCGCGACCAGTCGTCGACGACGAGCGACAGCGAATTGGTCCGACAGAAATCGGAACCCACGCTGCCGTTCGTCACGAAGCCGAATGCGTGCCAGGACGACGCTTCCTCCCCTTCGGAGACTCGTACGCCGAGCGTGGAAGTGTCAAATGAAACCGCCCCGAGCATGGAGCCGCGCGTCGAGAGTGCATGCGCGCATTTGTCGCCGATCGTGAGAAACCGATTCAGGAATGTGTACGCCGTCCACACGTCGACACCGTCGAGTTTGCTGCGGCGCAGTTTAGCTACTAACGACTACATATTAACACCTATCACTAACAACGACGACAGAAGCATGAGTCCGATTACGCAGAGCGCGACGAAGATGTCAAAGGCTATGCAGGTACGTGAGGTTCATGTTGTCGGATGTAAAATGTGGAATGCAGAGTCGGAAAGTAGCGCGTTATTTGTGTTACTCTTCTCGGTAACGACTTGATATAACGGTGTCGTTTTGTTTCATCTGATTGTTTTTATTTGTTACTAACATAATTGTGTGTTTTGGATTATGGTGACTAATATAATCGTCACTTTATGTAAGAAGAATACATATACAAAGTGTAAACTAGTTTGCTTTCATAATTTATGCTGTTCTTTGTAAAAAAACTAAATTAAAAAATTTTACATATAATTTATAACTAATTATATAAATTAATTCTAATCCGTATGAAGTAAATTTGTTTTATATTTATTTATATCAAAATAAATTTATAACTTTATTTTTTATAAAAATTTTTCCATTTTTCTTAGCGTAAAGATCTCGAGCGAGGTCATGGCGATTTTTCAATCTTCAATACATATTTGTATAGTTAAGCCTCAAGTTAAAATTCTATTAAAATAAAGTCTATTTTATTTTGTTACGGTGACCTTTCAATTTTCAATATATTTTTATAGCTAAGCCTCAGATTTAAATTTTATTAGAATAAAGTCTACTTTTAAGTCTACTTTGATCGAAGGAAATAATTATTTATTTGATTGTCCAAAACTGAGTTCGCGGAAAACCTTACTTAGTCAATCAAGAAATTAATGTCTGTTAATGTCTCGACATTCCGGAAGAAACTAAGGAAAAATTGTCAAATTCTCATAAGGAAAATTAAAAAGTTGGATAAAAATAAATACTTTACATTTTTTATATATGCGATAGAAATTAGCGAATATTAAAAAAAGATCTGCGCGAAACTTTGCGTGAAAAAAATCACAAAAATTGTAACTTGTCA
The DNA here is from genome assembly GCF_010583005.1 of Odontomachus brunneus. Lineage (NCBI taxonomy): Eukaryota > Metazoa > Arthropoda > Insecta > Hymenoptera > Formicidae > Odontomachus > Odontomachus brunneus. The sequence continues at coordinate 666,248 of NW_022639614.1, read as the reverse complement.
AGGAATAACTTTCCGACTCTGTTTCAATGTTATTAGAATCTAATCAAATCAACTTCTTCTAATTCATCTCGATCAAACCGTTGCAGGAGAGTATAATGACCCCGCGCTCCAGGAAGCCGGTAATGATAGTGTCAACATCGAATCTCTGCAATCTCGTGACCAACAATTGCGATCAACAGCCCAACAACGTGCCCAGTAGCGGCTTGCGCAGATCAAATCTGGGCGCACTCGGTGCAACGAACTATACTTCCATCCTAGAGGAATCTCAAACGTACAACAGCGCGGATCACGCGCCGTGTCATGTCGTAAAGGACGCTCATGCACACGGTGCTACGGAAGGTAACGCGTTCGACACGCTGGAGAAGCATAGCTGCGACAATTTCTCTGTCGCAAAGTGTTGCACCACGACGACACAGCAGAGTTCCATGTCGATAACGAGCACATTTCGAGAATACCTGTTGTCGAGGAGTGTCCTGACGGCCAGCCCCGTCGACTTGAGCTTCACGTCGCGAACAGGTGACTTCGAGCAGTCCGAGTCCGACTTGAATATCCTAAACAACGACGACACGTTGTCCGACAGTCTGCTCCATTGCTTGGACGGCAATCAGCCGGACACCTCCGACACCTCCGGCATAGGATCCGGCAGTACGAACAGCGCGAATAACTCCACCGAAAAGGTCTCGGAGGAGTCCTCCTCGCCGCGGAAACGAGGCACCAGTTTACAGCGTAACGATTCCAAGAGATCTGCGAGAGAAATCAAGGACGCGAAAGGACACGAACACTCGAAGCACAGGCATCCGCTGAACGAATCGGCGTCGATGAATCCTGCGAGAATGCAGGATAGCTTTCAGGAGACGTCGTTTTAGTGCTTCGGCATTTCTTGAGACTCGATCGTTTCACTGCACAGTGAACCGGTCGACATTATTCATCGTTAACAGTAATATATCGTCGCTGTAATTTAATACTGAGATATCTTTAGAAAGCTAAATTTTTTGTGACATTGACATTATTGACTTTATTGTTTCGAATTTTTATTTCTCTAATGAGAAAATATATCGCTATATATATATATATATAAAAGAATGATCTAATTTGCAATCCAATTTACGTTCTATCACACTCGTTTTGTTGCTTTCATATCTTAAGAAGGACTGGGTATTTTATGTTATATGTTATACAGGAAAAAAAGAATTAGTTTGTACGAATGATCAAACTATACATCTCAAAAACTCATTATTTAATAAAAGATATCTCGATATTGCGTCAGAGCAATGATATATCGTTGAGTATAAGTCGCTATATTTTTGTACACTATAACGGTACGAGATAGGAAGTTGCGATTCGTCGAGGTTTATCGATATATGACGCAACGCGTAAGTTTCATCGAGCACGAAAAATTGACTGTTCGACAACTGAATTATTTATTCTATTTACGAGAACTAAACGTCGCTATAATATATGATATATATAGGATATGTATGCTAAAGAATTCTATTTCTTTTTCATGACACTCTTTTGATGATGGCATTTGCGAAAAGCTGTGTACTGAGTACTGAGACGCAATTAGGTATTTTTTTCTAATTATATATTCTTTTTTGTTTGGAATCTAGGAAAAAAATTGCATAATATATAATTTTATACTTCGATATAGAACGTAAAGTAATAATTTTTGTGCACTCTAAGCAAGTTTACAATACGCACAAAGTTTGTTAAAATATTTATAAATAAAATTAAGTTTATATATGACGAATCGTAATACGATATTCATACTATAATAGCGGTTGTATACATGTGACTGTAAATATCTTAAAATTTATTAAAAAAATCAACGTACTATATATATACTATTTTTCGATATTTATCTAAGACATTATTTTAATTTTTACATAAATATAAGCAAGTACGCGCGCGTGTACAAATTTTCCTAAATTTTTCGACGACTTTAATATGAATTAAAAGTAGCCGAAAAAAAGAAATACGCTTTCTTTCTGTCGAAAAAGAAAGTAACGCACACACACGCTATTATAGACAACACAATGTTATCATGTCATCTCATACATTTATATTGATTCAATGTGAACTATGCTATTCGGTTATCTCGTTTTTTTCCTTTTGCTTTCCTTTTTTTCTACCAGCTAAATACTTAAAGCTCTTGGTTTCGCCGCTGTGGAACCCCGAGTTAATGACATCAGAAGCGAAAAAATACGTGTCAAAAATTCTCGTGGGCTATTTTCAAACAAAAAGATTTTTGTATATCAGATCGCTTGAGCATACTCGTAAAATACTTTTAAGAGCCAAAAATAACATAACTCCCACGTATATTCAAGCAGTAACTCAAATACTTGCAATGTTATTACTAAAAAAAATATTTGTACAGTTTTCGCATTCCGTATATTTGTTTAGCCTAGTGAAACACTTTTGTTCAGTATTTTCCTGACCCGTTAACTGGGCTCCAAAAACTATCTCTTGACAGTCAATAAATAGCCTTAAAATTAACATGTATGCAACCTTCCTCTTTAACTTACTTTTCCTTATAATTTTGTCATGTTAGTTTTAGAGCTATTTATTAACTGCCAAGAGAAACTAATTGTTTTCAAAGAATTTTACAAGCGTGCTCAAGCGATCTAAAAAGTGCTTTTTCATATGAATATTTTTTTATTTAAAAATGATACACAAGAATTTTTGATGTGCATTTTCTCGCTTCTGATGTTATAAATCTAGAGTTCTGTAGCAGTGGGACCAGCAACCTTAAAAGTTGCAACACTTTCATTCTTTCGTGAGTTTCGCGACGCATCCTGTCAAAATGTATCTTCTGAAAGTTATTAAAAATTAAATTTTTCATTGAATAGGAGACGCGTTCCGAAGTTCATTGAGACAAAAAAGTGTTGCACTTTCAAGCATTTGACTACACACAAATTTTTTGAACAGTTCTTTAAACATTGATCCACGAGAGAAAGATGCATATTTAGATGGAAAGCGGAGTACAGCGAACTTTGTAATCATCGGTATCGCGTGAAGGTAAATTAGAGAGTGAAGAAACAGATACAGTCGTAGGTCAGAACATATCGTCGTGATTCAGATCTGGCATATACGAAAGACCGCGTTCTTTTAGGGCTTTATTCCTCAGTCGTTTCTGATCTTGTTTCAGCTCTTGCTCGCGTCTCTGAGCATCTAGAATATCGTCCACTGTCACTTGCGTCAGGGGCAGAACTTTCTCTTTCTCTCTATCCTGTAACACAAGTGTGTGTTTGAATATTTGGTATGATATTCTGAATATTTACTAATATAGAGTGTTTATTGTAATGGTACTCATTGCTTTTTTATCAGGTACAATAATTAGGCAGGAAAAAGTTCAGAAATATAATTGATCAGTTTTTTAATAACACAATAAAATGCAATAATGAAAATTTCAAAAACGTACTTTTTCGTAAAAAAATCCAAGTTGTTTTCACTTTTTTTTAATGGGACTAAATTATTATTTATATAAAAATTATATATATATATATTCTTTTATTTAACTAATAACTATAACAAGTACAATAGGTACTATTATAGTGAATATCCTATAATGTTACAGAATCTTGAACATGATAACTAAACTTACTATTTCTCCCAGGAGCACAACATTTTCACCTCTCACTATAAATATACCTCTTGGAATATCACCATATTCTTTGCCAACATGAATCCTTTCAATGGTACGGTGTAGCACAATATTAGCAAATTGGTCCACACTTCTGAGGTAACCAATTAATGTTCTACCATCTCTCAGTAAAACCATAAGTTTTTCTAGGAACAAAAGAAGCTTATAAACTTTATTATAAGAGAAAGAGAGAATAATGAAATATTCTATCTCTCTATATGTAATCTTTTTTGAAAGGAGCAAAAATTGAATTTGTGATTTGGAAATAAACTCTTCGATTGTCAAGAATATAAATTGAAAGTTTTTATGCAGGCTGTTTTAATATGCAACTTCAAGTATTGATGTTATTTTGAGGAATGACACATAACACGCAACTTTAAAGTGTCCAAAATATTCTGCTGAGTATTTTAGGACAGTATCTCTGAGTCTTTCTAAGCATCATATTCCGATATGAATTTCCAGATAAGGATTCTTCAAATTTTTTAACAGCGTAAATACTATAAGAGTCAACAATCAGGCCGGCGTATAAAAAAAGTTAGCTGCTCAAGCTAGAGAACACGTACTGTCGAGTTCTTCAAGTAATGAGGCTGTTCCTGGCACGATATTCATTTCGCAATCAATTACTTAATAATTGAATCACTTTTATTAAAAATCAGCGATTGTCATCAGTACTTTCTCAATCATAAAACTTTGATAAATTTCACTTTACTTAAAGAAATTTCTCTCTGTTTCCTGGTCTAACAACCATAGTCGCGCTTCGACATTGTAGGGCTTGCCTGAACACAGTTCTTTCCGCCTCCGCTACGAACGCGACTGCACCGGCAGCGCCATGCGTTTTCTTGTACACACGCCTGCAGACGAGAAAACCAGAAAAACAGAATCTTTAAATTATATCGTGTAGAGATTTTCTTTGGTACCAATATTATTCCCTCCACTTTTCAGGAAACTGTCGCCTAACCGGGTTTTAGACGAGTCAGCGTATTGTTCCCATAGGCCGGTATTTATAATCGGATCTTATATTTAAGCCATCTTAAGTTCATCTTGAGATGATGTATGGATCATTTCATTGGCTATTGAATATCTGAAGATAAACTTAACAGTCTTAAATATAAGATCCGACTAAATGGATTACTAAGGCTGCGTTTCGAAATTTACTGCCAGTAAATGAAATTCTATAATATACGTAATTTCAGAGTACTGAAATTCTATAATATACGTAACATAAACTATAGATTTTCAGTACTGGCAGTGCATTTCGGAACGCAGCCTAAATATAAACTAAGTTATAAACCAACTATTAAATAGTAACTTCTATTAGATAATCTTAATATCGACGATGTATATAAATAACGGTATATTAAGTTGGTATAATACTGGGTACCTATTATGGACTTCTTCGGAGTCAATTCCGATCGGAATAATTCCGTTTCCCCTAGAAAAGACAATAGAAATCTAGGAAATAACTGAATGTTTCCGACCGGAATTGATTCCGAAGAAGTCCATAATAGATACCCTGATCAAGAAGACTTATTGTATCGATTGAATGCGTCGTCGTTGATATGCATTGTTAATATTAAGATTATTTAATAGAAAGTTACTATATAGTACGCGTATTAGAGATGTCCGATTCTTAATCGATTCAATTCTTTCCCTAACAAATTTAGGGAAAAAGGGTTGTTCGTGTTGCTTGCATGTTTTATACTTTTCGCTTTTAAAAAGAGATGGACTATTAACCGGGAAGTACACACTCTTGCATGAAGATATAATACACAACGCATAAGGAAGTGAACCAATCAGAGTCTTTAGAGGTTTGTTCGCGTCGCATGCCTCAACGTGCTCCTACTCGCTCCAACGCACTCTGATTGGTCCGCATAGTGACGTAAACCAATCAGAGTGCGTTGGAGCGAGTAGGAGCACGCTGAGGCATGCGACGCGAACAAACCTCTAAAGACTGATTGGTTCACTTCCTTATGCGTTGTGTATTATATCTTCATGCAAGAGTGTGTGCTTCCTGGTTAATAGCATGTTGACTGGCTCTGGATTAATCCACTCTGGGTTATTCAGTCTACGTTTATTGGTCGAACAAGTACTTATAAGCTTTATGATTGGCTAGTAGAGACTTATGACGTCAATAATCGCTCTCGGAGCGATTAATCCAAAGTCAGTCGAACGTTCGAAGTCAGTTACGCTATAAGATTAGTCGAGTTTTTTAATAGAAAGTTACTATTTAATACGTGTATTAAACGTTCGATGTAAACTAGGCAATTGAACACCGGATCGAAAATATGCCGATCCCGGGAGCGCGGTGTGAATCGTTCCTAATCTGAGCGATATCAGCGCCACTTGGCGCATTTGCGTCGACTTATCGAACTAAAATATTGAATCGCTTTCGTGCGCTGTTGGTGATGTTCTGGCACACCTCTGCTAGAACGATGCGTGTATTTTCGTACGATATATCGAGAGAAATGTTCGCGTAGTATTGTTCCGTGGAGACGCGCGAAGGAATTCGCAGTTTGATAAATCCGCTCGAGAAGTCGACCAGTCAACAGTTCGTCGCTCACCATGGATAGGAGAAAAATGTCGTGAGTAAATCCGTCGTGATCGCAGAGGAAGAGAGAGGAAGAGAGAAAGAGAGTGAGAGAGAGACGCCCAAACGTTGCTGGCAGTCGTATGCTTTTATCTGCTCGTGCATCTTATCGGCTTTTCTTCGCCACATCCTCGTTCTTGAGAGACCGCTCGATGCTTGTCTTATCACCGATAAACTTAGTCTCTTTATCACGGAGAAATCCTTGCTTCATATGCCTAAGATTAACAGATATTTGCGATGAAACCAAGAGAGCAATCGTAACTTCTCTTTTACCACGTACCGGTTATCAGCCGCGCGAAATTCATACGTCATACGAATTCGGAGATACAAAATTCGTCCCTGGTACTTGTCGGGGCGTAACATAAGCCTCGATAAGTTCGTGAACGCCTGTGCGAACAATAATAAAGTCTTTCTTTCGGTGGGACGAATGTCGTGTGAAGCGAAACAAGAAATTCGATAGGCTTGGGCTGTATTCTTGACGTACTCAAACGCTAAATACGCCTTTCTGATTCTCAAGCTAAAAGAAACTTTACAATATATACATGGGTCGCTTGTGCACAAAAAATGGAACTTAGAACAAGAATGCAACCTCTATTCTCTCCTAAAGAACTTCCTGATCTGAATCTGACCTAAAGCCGATTTTTGCACCTGAACTGATACGATAAGTTAAAGTGAAACAATATATACTTGGCTCACTCTAACTTCTTGCACCAATGTGCAACTGTTTGGGAAATTCTTTGAAGCTCTATAGGTTATCTGTCTCACGTGGTGTGCCATGTGCCACATGGCCACTTCTTCGCTGTTCTACACTGATGCTTTGTTATTAGCATTCGAATCTTATCGATGAACTTATTTATGAAGTCTCCCGTTTGTGTTTCAAACAAGTGTTTCAAACCAAAAAAGAGATCTGTTAGTTTTCAAAGAACTTTTAAACAATAAATTAGAGTGAAACAAATGTATGTTTTTTACTCTAACTTATTTAAGCAATTAAAGTTCTTAAAAAACGAACAGACATTCTTTTTGACTGAACCAGGCTGTACTTTTTATCTTTAAAGTTAATAAGATTTGTATAGAAAACAGCGTTAAAACAAAGAATAATGAAATTCTAATGCAGAACTAATTCAGCTAAAAGGAACAGATCTAAAGATTGCATGTGATATGATTATTGTAGCTGTATTTCTGTGTTCACTACTAATACTGGAAATCTATATTATAGACAATATAAACTATAGATTTTCAATATTAGCAGTGAATATTGAATTATAGTCTCAAAAGCATAGAAGAAAATAGTTTTTTATGGTTTTAAAAAGATTCAAAGTATAACCAAGATATAACTCTTTTTTGTGAAATATTCATCATACATATGAGTGTTACCAGAATAATCAATAGATTTTGAAGAATTTATAAAGTAAATGTCCCAAAGAATCAATTGTAAATCTTTTATCATGAATTTGATTTGAAAATATATGGAAACATTTCACAATTTCACATTTTCATGGAAAAAAATTATATAATTGATAATTAAGCAAGTTTACATAAAAATGATTGATGCTCCTTAATTGAACCTTGTTTCAATGATTGAAATATTAATAATATATTTGTATTTAATGTTTTTAAAGAAAGAGTTTCTAAAACTATATTAAAAGATATTTATACCAATTTGTGTAATATCATTTGATGACCACTCAATCACTGAGCCGTTAATCACAATCATTATTTAACAATTAAGATATGATTTATTTTTTCAAATCAATTATTGGTACAATTGACATTATCTAATCTCGTTAATAATAATAATAATAATAATTAGTATCTATTGATTATTTTATTTCCTATCATTTTTCGATCGTTAACAAACCAAAATTTTACATAAACATTTACATAGTTTTTTTAGTAATTCCAATAATTATCGATAAAAATGCAAAAATCGTGCTTTTGTATTAGTTAAGTCATTAGGACATGTTTAAGCAGTTTTATCCACTTAAGCTAAGATGCTTAAAGTTATACAAAAATTTGATATAACATCCCAGATAACACAAATTGAAATTGAACACTGAATGATGTTTCAAAGATGTCTAAAAGAAATAAGGATGTCTTTGAGACATCTTTTAGTGGACTGACTGTCTAAAATACATTGCAGTAAACACATTTATAGTTAAAGTTTCATTCAATTTGTCTACATTATTTGTGAAATATTTAATACTGAATATCGCAATTTTGCATATAATCTAATGCTAGAAGTAATATAGATAATCACACATTATTTCAATGTAACTTCATAAAAAGTAATAGGGAAATAAAATCCAGTAATCGGAATTCTTACGCAGATATTAGGTATTAAGATGTATGAGTATTTAAAAGAAAAATAAATGTTTAAAAAAAATAATAATTGATAAATAATTAATAAATCAGTACATCTTGATATTTGATAGGAAGGGTGTCGAAAATTGGTTGGTGTTATAACGAGCATTTTTCCTTATTTCTCATCCAAATAAAAAGTTTGACATAAATATTACATTTTAAGGAACACACCTGTGTATGTGTGTGTGTAGGGTTCCACAACTAGTAGAACACTCGTTAGGGGTAGGTAGGGGATGTAATTTGGAACTGAAAGTTCCTCTTCCATTTTTGGATCCGACAATTAGTTAACGAGATATTAATTAATTAAGTCTGCCAATCCCTTAGCGCCCTGAGTGAGCGCTCAGGGACATAGGACGCCGTGGGCTCCTCAAGGGCCCTGCTTGTCTGTTTTTCTCCCCTTTTTGTACACACTAAAATCATTCACGATTCTCAATCACATGCACGATTCTCACGACATGCAGAAAACATTTAAGTCACCCGCGCACTCGAAGGAAGCATACCACACATGCCCTTCCCCTCCGGCGCATAAAGTGCAATCACTCCGCCCATTCACACTAAAAAGATTCAAATTATCCATGCACTCATAACCGCACTCATAAAAACATACACATCACCCCTACACATTGAAAACTTGCCACCCCCTTAGCCCTGGTCAGGCATTCATTCACACACCCACTCACTCACTCACTCAAGCATATTTATTCCTCTGTGATACAAAAAAGAGGAGAAAAACGGACAAGCAGGGCCCCTGAGGAGTCCACGGCGCTCTATGGCCCTGAGCACTCACACGCTAAGGGATTGGCAGACTTAATTAATATCTCATTAATTGTCGGATCCAAAAATAGAAGAGGAACTTTCAGTTCCAAATTTCACCTCCTACCTACCCTTAACGGGTGTTCTACCAGTTGTGGGATCGGAAATTCCCACATTCGCAGTACAGGATATGATACTTTATGCTAAAACAACTTTTTCCTTTAGCAAAATTGCGTCCGACAAGTAGTTTTTGCTAACCCAAAAACGTTCGACGTGGGAGCCTCAGTCTGCTCAGCCACGCCGCCTTGCTGAAGGAAAGTCGCAACTTTAGTCATATGTATGATACAGTCCCGCGACCAAAACTTTATACTGTAATTTCTCACAAACAAAGGCCCATTGGCACAAGTCCCGTTAGGATGTTGATACTCAACATCGCAGCTAGTAAACGTGCTATGACTCGTTCAGAAATCGATTTAGCAGGTTGTGGCATCTCCTTGTAAGTAAAAAAACCTTAGTGAACATAAGTCGAAAGCTCAACCGTTTCTGAAATATAAACATTTTTGTATGTTAGCATCACGAATGACTTAGGTTTACGTGTCGTATGCGATGTTTACCTCAATGTTTATAAACCGTGTTCTGTATGTCCTCACTTAATTTCTGTACATATTTTATAACAGAAGATTTTACTGGCAATCATTCAGGTGTCATCAACCGGTGATTGCGGATCTTATTTGGTAATTACAGTTATAAGGTCTAAAAATGACAACGTATTACTCTAATCAAGAAATGGCAGATATACATTTTTTGTATGGTCGTGCTAATGGAAATGCTTCTGTTGCGCGATGTCTTTACATCGAAAAATTTCCTAATCGAAGAGTTCCCTCTCATACACTTCAAAATTTTCACTAAGATTTTTTTATTCAGTATGTACTATCTACCAAATGCTGAATGGTTTTTTGGAAATACCCTGTGATATATATATATATAAAAGAAAGAATAATATTCACTACATCATTTCTATGTAATGGTCGATTGTAGGTCAGAAAACTGCTGTTTCATGCTTTCAGTAACATATTGAATTATATTGAAAAGCAGCAAGGTAATATGATGAAATTAGTTTGAAATTAACATTTACTATTTAGACAGTAAAATAAATATATTAAAATGCAATTTTGTTCAATAGTGAATTTGTGAGTAGCTCCCTTGATGCACCACTGAAAATATTTCTAGAGCGCCTCCGGAAATACATACCTGGTGAATAAATTCTTTAGGGATTTTCCCAACTTTTTTTGAGCCCTTAAGTTCATCTTCAGATGCTCTGTAGCCAAAGAAATGATCTGTACGGCATCTGAAGATAAACTTAAAACGATCTTAAATATAAGATCTGACTATAAGCCGGGCTTTGTTTCTTTTTTAAATTAGATAGACAATATATGATTTTAGTTAGCTTATCAAAAAATTGGAAAAACCAACCGTTAATGGTCAGAGAATGTGACAAATAAATAAGATTTGAATGCTAAGGCAAAGTATTCTGAATGTGAAACTGCGAGGTGGCGGCGCGTAAAGTGACACATATCTTATAGAGTTACCATCATCTCACTTTACATGACACTTATTAGATTGGAATTTCTAGCAAGATCGTATTATTGTTCGCAAGTCACGCTACTTACTTAGCATGACGACTTCACATTGATTTTGTTGCTCTTTTCGCTGCAGTACTGCGGGGGATTCCCTCTATCAAATTTTGGATATACCTAAGACTGCCACTTCAGAGGAGATCAAGAAGACATATAGGAAATTGGCATTGAAGTATCATCCTGATAAGAATCCCAACAATCCAGAGGCAGCTGAAAAGGTGACTCTAACTTCTCATTATAATACAAAAATGTAATGTTAAAATTGCCAAATATCCAGATTTCAGTTGAACAATCCAGATTTTATCACCGATGTTTACTTAATATAAAAAATATCTAGAATCTAAACATTTAAAATGTTGTATTTTATATTTTTTTAATTTCTAATTTTCTGCTTGCTCCAATCATAAATCTGTAATTATATTTTTATATTGTATACAATAATATTCTTATATCATAGTAATCTTAGTGTAATAATTTTTTTCTTGCTTGCCGTTGATGATTGTAATTATAAATCTGTGATTATATTCTTGTATTCTTACTATATTTTTTATTTATCATTATTGATATATTCTTTAAAAAATAAATGTTTGTAAATTCATATATATCCAGTTTTTTTTTTTTTTTAATCTTCAGGTTTTTAGATTCAACAATTTTTGCAGTAATATTTTAAAAAAATATGCCTTGTAATATTGTGTGTTTACAGTTCAAGGAAATAAATAGGGCACACGCCATCCTCACAGATCTAACAAAACGTAATATATATGATAATTACGGATCTCTTGGTTTGTATGTCGCAGAACAGTTTGGGGAAGAGAACGTTAATGCTTATTTTGTTGTTACTTCTGGATGGTGCAAGGTAAGAGAGTATCACTTAATCCATATTTTATACAAGAAAATAACATTTATATCACATTTATATCACATAATACATCTCATCATAGATTTATTTCTCAGTACAACTTAATGATTCCATTGAAATACGGAGTTTGTCTCATTGATATTAGCAAGTATTTAATTGTATTATAATATTGCAATATTATGTTTTGTTTGTTCTCAGGCATTGTTCCTGTTTTGTGGGCTAATTACTGCTTGTTATTGCTGCTGTTGTTGCTGTTGCTGCTGCAACTTTTGTTGCGGCAAATGCAAACCCACTCCTCCGGAGGACAGCGGCGCATACCACAATTTACAGGTAAAATATGTTCACATATATATGTCTCATTATTACTTTATGATAAGTTTTATAGAAACTTTAGAGAAAGAGAGTGTGAGAACACAAAATGCATAACAGACGTGCGGCAGCAAAGATTTTATTGATGCAAATACGTCTAAAAATTTATCGACAATAGGAAAGTTTATTCATATATTATCACGGACCTAAGAATCGTCGGTAGTGTCTTTCCCTTCGACTTTTAATTGTCCTCTTAAAAATTCGTTGTAGATCTCTATCATTCTAATTACGATTCGGGTCCAAATATCAAAAGAAAAGAAAGACACGCTCGCGTTTCTATCAGCAGAAGCAAATTTTGGTTCCAAGAAATGATAATATCTCTTATCGATGGTATTCTCTCTGTGAATGGAAGGCATTCGATATGATTCTTCATGAATCGCGCGGAAGATTTTACATATTCGCATTCATTCCATATACATCCTGATACTATTTCCTTTCATGCATCTTTGATAAGTTTTGTTGCGCTGTATATATCGAAAATTCAACGAGGAAGATAGCAAAACGAGATACCGCTTCCGTTCATATATTTACATGATTTACTCAAATAGAGTTCAAATAATGGACTTCAGTATATCATCATACAATGCACGTTATATATATATTATTAAAAACGCGAATTTTAGCTGATGTACATTGCTCATATGTGCATGATTCATGACGCATGATAAGGCGAGTAATTATTTTTAATTAACACTTTAACGGTCGCACACTTGTTTTGGAGGAATATTTCCATCTTTCGCCGGCAAATTTCAAGAACTCACCTAAACAGTATCTCGAAAGAGACCAGCATCTCCCTACAGAAATCCACATATCTAGCTTTATACAGGGCGTTAAAAGAAAGGTTCAAGTCTTACACAGAATAGGTAGAACCCATTATATTGAGTGAAAAATGTTCAGTAAACATAAGTCGAAAGATCAATCCTTTCAGAGTTACAAATATTTTTTCTCGTTTTGGTAACGCAAGTTATTTGTGTGCTTCCAGTGATCACGCGCGGTGAATGAACAAACGAGTATCTTACCAAATTGTTATTTTATTATTATTTTGGTGTCTACAAAAAGCGTTCTACATGTCGTTTATCCATTTCTATACACGCTTAACATCTATTGCAGAATTTTCTGTTTTAAGTATCTTTCTAAATAGAGATGTCATGCAGCTTAGAGTATTTCCATTGGCAAAATCATATGTAAAATGCATATCTACCATTTCTCGATTAGAATAATATAAGATAAGATAAGAATAAGTCGACATCGAGAGGATTTCTACGTCTCTTGAATATACTTGCAATCATTGATCCTAAGAACAAATAACTATACTATGTACTGAAATACAAGAAAAAATAACTATACCATACTGAAGATGATAACATAAATATTCTTGTGTAGAAATGTAATTAATTCGAAAACTAAAAATTTTTGAAAGAAGACGTGTAGAACACTTTTTATAAACATCAAAATAATAGTATGATATAATGAAAAAAGACTCCGTTAGTATAACTGAGTTTTCTGTTATCTGAAAACTAAATGAAAAACTTGGTTGTATGAATAAAAAGATTTTTGTAGAAGGATTTCATTCTGCGAATTGCTCTCAGTTATCTCAACTGAGTTTTAATGCAGTTGAATGTTCAGACGAATATTTTCGGTCACGATGACAGAGATATTATTTCTCGTCAGCGAGTCTGACCCTCATTGAGTTACCTGAATTAAAAAAATTTTTTCCCGTAAATGAGTACTGTCTACCCCGTAAGTCTTGAACCTGTTTGTTTAAAACACCTTGTTTATAGCTTTTACAATATTGCAGCTGTAAAATGTCATTATTGCAGAATGTTTTTTTATAAGCCAACAGTCACTAGCAAAAAATAAAGTCGTATTAGAATTAGCAGCGTAATTGGCTGAGTTGGCGTACAAAATTTTTATTTTGACGCTTGGCGTAATTCTGGTGTAATGAGAAAAAAATTTACACATAAAGTGACGCTTTAAGGAATTAATTTAGATTTAAGATTGGCGTCCATGATGTTAGAATTTGATTCAAATTAGGAGAATACAAAAACTACTAGAAATTACTGTAAAATTACTAATGTTGCAGTGTTTTCTTGTTATATAGCAAGCAATTTAGACCGAGTTTGATAAAGTTTATGTTAAAATCAATATTCAATTTTTTTAAAGTGTCGATAAAAACAAAATTACATATTACGAATTTATATTTATTGATTATAACTGTTAATTATAAATTTTAGTTATATTCTAATATTACAAAATGGTTACAATATAAAATACTATTTTTCGTCTTGATATCCTAAAATTATATTATAAAATGTTTAAATATATCCCTATAAACATTGCAAATAACTTTGATAATAAGATAGATGCAAACATAGTTAAATGTTTTGTTTTTAATCTTCTAAAATTTGTACATTGCCGTTTATCCAATATATTCGGTTTGTAAGTGATGCCAAAGTTAATAATTTTCAAGTTTGGCGTATCGGTGCTGTAGAACCTGACAATCCGCGACAATATACGACTGCGGCCGTCAAAGTATTAATTTATTCAGAGACTATAAGAGCAGCCGTGGACATTCGACATTATTCGCGATCGTTATTCATTTACGTCGTTACGAACTAATCCTTAGCTAAATACACAGCCGAATTGCAAAAGTATCGAAATACAAGTCTGTGAATTCTCTTTTTACACTTGTACACAAATTTTCGACACACATACACACATACAGTTGGAAAACTCATCTACGGGGAAAGAGCATCTTGATAGATATCTAATTGTGAAGACGAGCGATTTAAGGAGTTCATGCGGCTTAAGTTTGATCAATATATGCATAAAAGTTTGTATTCATCTTCGGAATTGCAAGTATTATTTGTTCTTATTCGGGGCACCACATAGACGCTTAATATTGTCTTGGCACAGCTCGTTATTCTTTAGCTTTATGGAAGTGTGACTCCCAACTTCCGCATAAGTATATATTTATACGTTAATTATCGTTGTTTCACAGGTTTCGCTCGTATCACCGAGATAAAGCATCGCTTTTATGCATAGTCTAAAAAATTACGACACATTTTTATAAAAAGAAATACTGATTTTTCGTAGCACCAAAGTTGTGAAAATAAATTAAAATTTTCTGAATTTAACAATTGATTTAAACAAATATATTTCAGTTAATTAACGATTGATTTAAGCAAAATCAACTGATGAATATTTAATCGACGATTGATTTCAACGAATTCAATTAAAAACCGTTCAATTGATGGTTCATATAAACGAAGGGAATAAAAGGTCGTTTAATTAAACTTAGCAAATTTAATTAAAAGCCGTTTAATTACGATTGAACTTACATTGAGAAAAAACGGTTGAATTTACAAAATCGGCGGTTACTGACCATCAAAGAAATATTAGATCTATTCAATAAAATACATGTTAATGCAACAATAAGTGGCGTTGATATATGATTTCAATGCAACATATTGTTGCATTAACATGTATTTTATTGAATAGATCCAATATTTCTTTGATGGTCGATGATTGCCGATTTTGTCGATTCAACTGCTTTTTTTCTCAGTGCAGCAAATTTAATTGACAATTGATATGAACAAATTTAATCGAAGAGTGTTCGGTTACTCAAAGTTACAATTTTGTGGGTAATATTCATTCTCAGAGCATGGCATCATGAAAAATGCCGATAATGCAGTAAAATCTGCTTTGAAAAAAGTGCTGAGCGTATCGATCGTCATTGACCAATCTTTAATTGAATCTATTAAATTTACTCATATTAATCGTTAATTAATCAACCTTTAATTAAATTTGCCAAGTTCAATTATTTATAATTCTACATTGCTCTCGTATGAGGTGAACGCTCGGTTAAAATTTCATTTTCTAGTTATATAAAGATGGCTTGTAACAGTTGACTTTAAAACTTCCTGACTTTTTATTTACAACCTTTTAGATCATATTTGTATGATAGTTTTCTTAATTTTGTTAGTGTAACTTTTACTAATATATTAATCTTACATTGTTTTCGTGTGAGGCGAGCTTGCTCAGTGGAAATTTTATTTTCTAATTATATAAAAGTAGCTTCACAGAGAGGAAGAGAGAGTTAGCTTTGAAACTTTCTGGCTTTTCGTTTACAACCTTCTAAGTTAAATGTTTATGGTCATTTTTTAAATTTCGTTAGTACAACTTTTATTAATAGACTCTGGGAAGTGTTAGCGCGCGCTTATAGCGAGAGTAAATACGTGAGATTAATGCAATTTATTTATGCTGTTATCAAATTTAAGCTTTACTCTGATGGATCAATAATAAATCAATGTTTTAATGCATCTATTAATTTTTGTAAAGCCGTATTAATACAGCAATAATTAAATTTTCATTTAAATTCAACTAATAATAATAATTTAATATATAATAATATAATATTATTGCCGTATTAATATAGCAATAATTAAATTTTCATTTAAATTCAACTAATAATAATAATTTAATATATAATAATATAATATTATTGCCGTATTAATATAGCAATAATTAAATTTTCATTTAAATTCAACTAATAATAATAATTTAATATATAATAATATAATATTATTGCCGTATTAATATAGCAATAATTAAATTTTCATTTAAATTCAACTAATAATAATAATTTAATATATTATAATATAATATATATATTATAATAATATATAATATAATATATATATTATTATATATAATAATATAATCATAGGCGCGACATTTCACTCTTATACGAGAACACTAACGTTCGTCAGCCGAACGAGAGCAATGGAGGATTAACTGAACGATCTTTAATTGAATTCGTCGAAACCAATCGTCATTTGAATGGTTTTCGATTTTATTTGTTAAAATCAATTGTTAATTAAATGGTCTTCAATGGCTCATATTAAAATCGTGAATTAAATATAATTAATTAAATAAGATAATTAAAAAAGTAATTAATAACTCACAATACTGCGTAGCACACACATGGTCCTAGTTTTGTTCCCCTTACGTTTATCTGTGTATATTTCTTTGCGGTTTGTTTTCTCTAGTTCCCGTTTCAATCGACAAATTCTTCTAAATATTGTTCTCTGTGTCCGTCACTTGCGCGATAATTCGCACACAAAGATTGAGAAACGAATGCATGAATTCTTATTGTCTCATACATGCATGCCAAGTTACGTCTCTTTTTTTTTTATAGAAAAGCGTACATAGTTTAGCTGTTTTGTTTATGTTATTATTGTATTATAGCGGAACCCGAATCCAGAGGCTGATGTTGTGACAAGTCAACCGCGAAGTTCGGAACAGGTAAGTTATTATGATGCTTGACATTTCGGTTTCTTTCCTTCTACTTTGCTACAATCGATTTTGAACATTAATGCCTTTTTGTTTTACGATCTTCTTCCGATGTCACGGTGGGGTGATTTCACACAAATCACATACGTACACTCAGTTGCATTGATGCTATATCATTCACTAGATTGATAATTATTAGAGAATTTCAACCAGCCCTGTCCGTTTTTAGCTGATCGTTTTTCATGACTGTTGATTCATCAGACAAGCGGGAATGTGTCAAAACAGAAGTGACATTTTGACAGCTTAACGTTTCTTACATACGTGTTTTTATCAGAAATTTATCCGCTCACGTGTAACGCGCAATCAGTAGAAGAAGAGTAAGAATGTTAAAAATAAGTAAAAAAATATTTTTAAATATTTTTTTTTACACTTAAAATATTATTTTCGAATATAGTAAAGTAAAATGTTTATTAATATTCTGGGACGCTTATCAAATGACGAATAGTTTGAGAGAAAATAGCGTGAAAATGTTAAAATAAAATATTAACATATAAAGCTGTCAAAATATCACTTCTATTTTGACACATTTCCGCTTGCCGAATGAATCAACAGTCATGATAAAAGATCAGCTAGAAACGGACACGGTTGGTCGAAATTTTCTGGTGATTATCGATTTGGTGAATGGTATAACATCGATGCAACTGTACTTGTGTACGACATACACAAAGATAGTTTTAATAACGACACTTTTCGTAACACTCCATTATAACATTCGCACACACGCACACTATTAAATCTTTGGATTATAAGGTATGTGAATGACAGATTATTGTGACGTTCGTGCAGTCTCGTAAATAATTAACATACTTGCAATTACTATAAATAGCTACTTGTGAGTGATTCATACACACGACACGCCGTCATGTTAGATTTTACGGCGCATGTAGAACGATAGTCTGCACTATTTTCCATAACGTATCTGTAAAAATGTTGTCAAACAATTATCTCATCCCTTTGCCGTGTAACATATCTCTCATCTCTCATAAAGAGCTGCGGAGTTGAGCTCGTTTTTACGACGACACATCGATATTCCATTCATGTTCATTCCATTCGGATAACGTACCGTCTGTGTGCCTTCATGCTTACATATACGCGCGTGCACACGTGTACACGTTATATGTGGTGATGGAAGAATCAAACAAAATTGTATCATGCACCATTCACAGAAAAGCCAAGAGGGGCTTCCTTAATGGGAGATAAATTGATCGGCAGATAACGTGACAATTCGGCAGCATGTATTTGGTTGAACCGAGCTACACGTTTGTCAGAAGAATTTAAGAGAATCCTCAGAGTTTGAAATCAGAAAACTTGTAGAGGATGTCTGTATGTACTACGATGTTGCCTGAATCGACCTCATATGCTTCCGTCCGTCTTTTTGCTATTCCAAAATCGAATTCTGCTGGTACGAAAGTACTTGACACGAGTGAATTTGCAGCTTATTGTAAATATGAGAACACAATCAACGTTACGTGACACTAGTGTCTAAAGTGCGTATTAATAGTTGTTACTTGAAATTTGTCTCTTACGTGAAATACTCAGATTTAATACCGCAATTCTAGACGAAATCGTAAAACTCGTTCTCGTAAGAACTTATGAGTAGATCTGCAATTCGATGTGGACCATATGTCATATGATAACTCGTAAATATCTACGATTTTTTTTTCGTAAGCTACGATTTTACGATTTGCTCGTATATTTGCTTAGAATTGCAGCATAAATTTCTAATTAAATCTGAATTTTTCAATTCAATCATATGACATATGTGACATTATATTTGTAATCGCAATTCAACTAAAAAAGTTCTCACATGTAACTCTATATACAAATCTGTGTATCTCACGTGAGAGACAAGTTTATAGTAATAAGTATTAAGTACTACGAGTTTAATGTATTAATAGTTATTAATAGTTATTAAATATAATAGGTATTAATAGTTATTAAAGTAAATGTCCCAAAGGATTGAACTAATAAGAAAGCATAAGATCAAATTTTTTTATAAATAATTAATGGATTACTAATATAAAATTAACGCTTGTAAAATTTTGGTTTGCCAGTTATCTCTCTCTCAAAAAATAATAGGAAATAAAATAATAAATATGTTATAATTTGAATGAGATATATAAATAATGTCAATTGTAACACACTGAATTGATAAGTGTGTTATGTCCTAATTAACGAATAATACAGTCTCAATGATTGAACATTTATTAAATAATATTACAAATTATATTGAGAGAGCATAAAGAAATATCTTAATAAAATTTCAAAGACTTTTTTTAGAGATATTAAGCATAAATGTATTATTAATATTTCAATCATTGGAACATTGTTCAATTACTGGGACATTTATCTTGCTTGAAACTTGTCTCATGTGAAACCCGAATTTGAATTTAAACTCATATTAACAGTTATTATTTAAAACTTGTCTCAAATAAGACATTTAAATTTATAGTTAGAGTTATATATGAAAGTAATATATTTTCAGTTGAATCGTAATTACAAATATAATGTCAGATATAGAACTTTGAGTTTTTTTGATGAGAGGAAATGGAAATCGATTTGGCTTCTGGGCTACATTCTTCGTGAACTTATTTCATGAAACTGCTTCAAGCTATCCTTCCTGATAAAATCAACAAATTCAACTGGAAAACTCAGATTTAACTCTGAATAAAAGTCTGAGTATTTTGCATGAGACAAGTTTCCAACGGCAGTTACTAATATGAGATTTTAAGTTAGATCCGAGTTTTTCAGTTGAATCGTATGACGTGATATTATATTTACAATCGTGAGTTACTTAAAAAACTTTAATAATAAATTAAAATCTGAGACCATATTAATAGACGTTACTCGAATTTTGTTTCACATGAGATACTCAAATTTATAACTTGAATAAGTAAAATTTGAGCGTTAGGTCTGATTTTTTTTAATCATAATATATGTGACATTACGTTTGTAATTGTAATTCAGCTGAAGAACTCACATAAAAGGGGGAATTTACACTTTGGCAAAAAATCAAAAACAGAAAGGCAGAAATCAAGATAGAACTCGCGCTAGTAGAGAAACAAAAATTATCAACTCCCACGTGGCTGATTGGCTTCTCTGATTTTTTTTAATCATAATATATGTGACATTACGTTTGTAATTGTAATTCAGCCGAAGAACTCACATAAAAGGGGGAATTTACACTTTGGCAAAAAAGCAAAAAACAGAAAGGCAGAAATCAAGGTAGAACTCGCGCTAGTAGAGAAACAAAAATTATCGACTCCCACGTGGTTGATTGGCTTCTCTACTTTCTGTTTTTCTGATAAGACGTGAATTCTCACTAACTTTAAATTCAGGTGAGTAAATTTAGTTAATTCAGTAAATCTAGTTAATTCAGTTAATTTAGGTGAGTATCTCACTTAAGACAAGTTGCAAGTAACAATTATTAACGAGTCCAACTATCTTAGGGTGAAACAAATTTCAAATGTTCAAAGACTCATATGTAATATGTAAATTCGCACCTGAGTATCTCATGTATCTTATGTTGCATCTCACAAGTCTTATAACAACTATTACTATAGGTGTATTAATAGGTGTGTATTAATAATTGTTACTTGAAACTTGTCTCGGGATGTGATACAAATTTGAAATTAGTGGATACAAATTTTTTGGTTGAATTATATAATGATATATATAATTAAAAATATATTCACATATATCGTATAATTTAACTGAAAAATTTAAATTCAACTCTAAGGCCGATATTAATAGTTGTCATCTAAAACTCGTCTTATATAAGATATTTAGATTTATATTCGAAGCTATAGAGCTAAATCCAAGTTTTCTAGTTGAATTGTGATATATGTGGCATTTATATCTGTAATCACGACTAAACTGAAAGACTGCCATCCAATTCTAAATTCAAATCTGAGTATCTACCTTCAGATAAATTTCAAGTAATAATAAGAATTGTAATAATAAGAATAATAATTTCAAGTAATAATAAGAATTGTAAAAATATTAAATTCTCAATTTAATTAATTTCTTAATTTAATAATTGATTTGAACAAATATGTTTCAATTTAATTCATAAACGAATGATTCAAGCAAAATCGAGAAGAATTTTTAATTGACGATTAATTTCAACAAATTCAATTAAAAACCGTTCGATTGACTGTTGGTCAAGTGAAGAAAATCAAAGATCACTCAATTAACAATTGAACTTAGCAAATTAAAAGCCATTTAATTGACGATTGAACTTAGTAAATTTAAAGGACGTTTAATTAATTATTGATATGAGCAATTTAATCGAAGAGCGTTCGATTACACAAGGTTACAATCGATTCTGTGAATAATATCCATTCTCAGAACGTCGTGAAAAATGTCGATAATAGAATAGGATCTGCGTTGAAACAAGCATTGGGCATATATCAATCGTTATCGAGCAATCTTCTATTGAGTCGATCGAATTTATTCGTATTAATCATCAGTTAAATATCCTTTAATTATATTTGCAAGTTTAATCGTCAATTAAGCGGCCTTTAATTATCTTTAAAAATCAATTATTAACGAGTTTCCCTTCGCGCATATCAATCGTCAATTGAACGGTCTTTAATTGAATTCGTTGAAATAAATTGTCAATCGAACGGTTTTCAATTGAATTTGTTCATGTTCGTCAATTAAACACGATATAATGAATTAAAAAAGTAATTAATTACTTGAATTAAAAACTGAGTTAAAAAAAGTGATAAATTAAAAAGTAATTATTCGCAACCCTTGTATTTTAATAACCATTAATACAAGCCTCAGTTCCGATCTAAATATCTCATGTGAGACAAGCGTCAAGTAACGATTGTTAATACGAGCCTAATTGTATACAAAGGTGTGAATTAGGGAGTTAGGGGAAGTCGGGGAGAAAAATATACAGATTACACACTTGCTTAGGAACGTTTCGAAGTGTTATACACGATAAGAGCGTAAGATGCATTTCAAGAGTACACAGCGAGAACGATTTATTGAATGAAACAAATGTTTCTTTGGAATAGTCCAAGCAAATTATTTGGTTGATACAACAAAAATATTTCTTTGGAACTAAGCCGCAAATAAATACTTTTGTTGCTTCAAACAAAGTTTTGTTCGATTAATCGAAAAATTCGTTTGGACTATTCCAAAGAAGCGTTTACTTGATTCAACCAAATCGTTCTCTCTGTGTAGAGTTACTTGCCCGCGGATATAAATAGAGCGGCAGTCGCTTCTCTACGCATATATGATGTATGTATTGTATATATGTATCTGTCTATCACATTCGATGTTGAAAATGTACGTTCGCAGGAAGAGGAGAGTGATGAGGAAGCAGTAACTTCTCAACCACAAGGCAGATCCTCACCGAACTCGTCCAACGTGCAGCCGCCTGTATACGCCATGCCCGCACCGGGATCAGCGGCGACGACGTCTACGGCTAACGAAAGCACGAATCTAAACAGCGGCGGCGAACGCGTGATTTATACCACTGGTATTACGAGTTCTTGAACGTAGAGACTTCATACTATGAGTTGTTACATTCTTTTTGTACATGACCGCATCAGTGTTGGTCAGCCATACGTCATCTCTCACCCTCTTCTTTCGCCCGAGATCGCCGAGATCTCCGCGCTCTCTTCTATTTGCCCGCTTTCTTGCTGGACCGTCGCATTATCCCGAAAAGAAATGTATCGGAAATTAAAAAGTAGGGCGACCTTTCCTGAGAAAAGTCGTGTAATACCGAAAAATCAGAACACACCGAGACAATCTCTCCGAAATAGCAACTTTACTGAAGTTCGAATTGTCTCGTTGCATCGATCGTTGCACGATCAACGAGATTGTATTTATACATATTTATTCGAGTATAACAAGAATATGCTCAAATGCGTAGATATTAACAGAGCGTAAATCATAATACTCTACGTTATAGATAAATTACATCATAGATGTTATCTATGCAAATAATGATTGATCTACGAATGTTGTTTAAAAAAATATGTGGCTTGCTTCAAATTTTTCTAAAAAAAATTTATATTTCTATTTGATCTTCAATGTATAAGATCCTCAATGTATAAGATCCTCAATGTGTAAATTTATAAACGTTGTTTCCTGAACAAATTAGAATTTGCAGAATTTTCTGGTTGTATTCTTACCCATAGAAAATTAAATCTACCAATCTGTCACACGATGATAAACAGTGTAAGTTATGTAGAATATTGCAAATTGTATTAAAATATACAAAAAAGGAGTGATTAAGTTACGAAACAGTTATTTGTATTTGTTAACGCGTATTTGTTTTGAGAATTAATTACAAATGTGATGTGTTTAAAAGAGATAAAAGATTGTATGAAAATTTCATCACATTTCAACACATCACATTTGTAATTAATTCTCAAAATAAATACGCGTTAACAAATACAAATAACTGTTTCGTAACTTAATCACTCCTTTTTTGTATATTTTAATACAATTTGCAATATTCTACATAACTTACACTGTTTACATAGAAAACTGTGTATACATTACGTGGAAAATTATGCAAACGATTCGTCTAGACATAATTTTGAAATCTACGACATAGCCCTAGATATTAATACACACATATATGTACCATTTTTAATAATTCCTTCTCTGAACAATACTTCGGGAAGATTGTACTTCGAGATATTGTTTCGATATTTTCAGATTTTCGTATTGCGACTTTTTGGGAAATTATCTGAGTTTCCGGATTTCAAGTTCGGGTTTTTCGGGAAAATGCACGTCCACATATACACCGTTCTTCTTTTTTTTCGTTTCCTCTCTTGCTGATTATGATAATTTTTCTCACCCGTGTTCTCGTCCGACGAATTCCCCCATCGTTCCTTGAGAAAACGATTCCGCTGCGTCGAAGAAGACATTATCATGCTTCTACAAAGTGATTTTCCGTCGTGTTGTTTTGCTCGATATAAAACTTCTAGTGTGATCATTCGAAATCCGCGTTAGGAATTAGCTGATTAGTAGATTCGTTGTGTGTAAAGCTCTCGATAGAGAACGTCGTGACTTAGGTATAGATTTCTCTCTCGTGTTTCACCGTGCAAAGCTCCGGCGACATTCTTTCCTCTTTACCCGCGATATATTTCTCTGTCGTCGCACAGGTCGACCGTGGGTGAAAACTATTGAAACAGTATTGGAGATACTGTCTTCCAGTAATCGGACAGGGATATCTGTTCTCGATGTTGGGAAGGTATCACGCGCGCGAGAAAACACGAACGTTTTATGCAGTGTCCGCAAAGTCCCGTCGTGCGACATCGCGAAAGCATATTCTGTGGCTCATTTAAAAAGTCGAAAGTCCTGATACAAAAATATCGAGGTCGATATTTTTGGAAGAGCACAGATTTTTATTTATTTAGCTAATTCTCTTTTAACTAATTTCAAGTGTAGTATACTAAAATAAAATTATCAGCAGCTAAAAGTGTAGTTGTATAGACATGCAGTGCTGGTATCAGCTGAAATCAGCTGGTACAGATGACGACGTATTAACATTTTCGACTTCACTTATGCTTCAGAATACACTGTCGAAGTGTCGCACGACGGTTTTGAGAGGCATCCTGCATATGTTGTGCTGAACGATACTTAAGAGAAGAAAGGATTTTTCAAGAGTATACTTTGTATTTACGCGTGTTCTCGTCGTGCGATTTCCCGTGTGATTTTTTTGCGTAGCGCGATGGTAACACGTGCGAGAGTATGCGCCGAATAAGAATTAGTGATTTAGTTTTAGATAGCGTCCGAAGAATATACACATTGTACATGCCAGTACGCGTACCAAAATGCAAGAGAAAGAGATAAGGAGGGAAGTGAGCTTTTAACGGGAGGTTCACCTCTCGCTCCATCGTTTATAATATAAACATAAATGATAAGGAAGCAAGAAAAGATACGGTTTTTACACCACACTGTTATCATTCCTCGTCGCGCTTTTCGACGCTTCAACGAGAACACTCGGATTCGATGATTTAACCGCGCAAGCTTTGCAGCCACGATCGTGTCGTATACCTTTTATGACGTTTGTTTTAAAAGATTTCACTGAGGAGAGTACCTCTCACTCCGTAACTTGTGTCCAAATAGGTGTCCATACGAGTCGTATTATGTTTCATCGTAAAAACAAATATACATATATATGCACACTACGTGATTATGCGCCTCGCACAGTTCTCTTTCTTTTGCCGTTATTCCCAATTTATCCTGCGTTCTTGTCGTTTTTAGCGCTAACGAGCTGGCGACGTTTCATCGAAATGTTGTTAAGGGAGGGTTTTGGCTTAGATAGTCGAGAAACAGGTTTCTACATATTTTTTCACAGAAATGAATAGAGATGTCAATATAGAGTTTTGATCATATTGTTTATTGTTGTTTTAAATATAAGAAAATTATTTTTTATTGAAAAAAAATTTTGAAATTTCATTGTTCAGGTCTTTTGCGCTGAGCACGGTGTCGCCGGACGTCTCTGCTTGATGAATAACATTACGATTCGTTTAATAATTAATTTCAAACAAGTGAGTGAAGAAAAGTTAGAAACTGTATTATATTTGCTGGAGTATCTAAATCCTAAAAATTTCCAAAACAAATATTTCTTTCGTGACACTAAATAAAAAAAATCTCTTAGTTAAATCTCAACTTTCTACACGTAGCAAAGATACATTCTTCTGCAAATTTAAATTTTTTAATTTCTTTACTTTATTGTTTAAGATTATTACACGAGTTGTAATGTTATCCATCAGTTAGAGACATCCGAAGACAACAAACTTGAACGACAGAACTTCAATTCTTTTTTAAATAAAAGAATTCTTTTATACTCAGTTATAAACAACACAGTCAAAACTATATTGATATCCTTACTTATTTCTTTGAAAGAAATTTGTAAAGACCTAGTTTTTGGCAATCTAAATCAGAATCTCCTCTTAAATCGAATTTTTTCCACCAATTGCAAAACTTGAATTTGTTTTAAAATATCAAGCATTGCACTTGCAACATACAGAAGTGAAAATTATTAGAGAATAATTTTGATTCCTTTATTTATATATTTTCTCTAATTTCCTTATTTATTTTCTCTAATTGTTCTTTTTAATATATACCTAATTTCAGGAAATATTACAGTTATAAATATTTCTTATGAGTTTAGAATGATTGTATGTTTGTATTACATATTGTAACTAAATTATATAAATAATAATGGATATATCATCTATTAGATTCTGTTGTAAAATATATTTTATATGTAAAAGTAAATTCTTACACAGGAAATAGCAATGGTGGGACTACGTTAAAATAATAGCAAAGAAATAGAAAGAAGTTTCCTGTCTATATAATTACGTGTGACAACTCGACGAATCGTTGCACGTTAAATCGTTGCAACAAATATACGTGATTGTATAGACAGGAAATTTTTTCCATTTCTTCGTCTATTTTTTACATAGTTCTATCACAGATTATTTATACATTGAGAAAAGTATTTGAAAATTTACTTTTGGGATATAAAGTTTATATTTCTGTGAAATAATCCGTCATTATTTATCAATTTATATTATTTACCATTGTCATTATAATTTAATCATATAATATGTAATACAAACTTGTAATTACTTTAAACTTATAAGGAATATTAACAAGTTATAACAAGTTTATATTTCCTGAAATTAGACATTTATTGAAAAGAATAATTAGAAAAAGTAAATAAAGAAATGAAAATTATTCAAATAATTTTCACAACCTGTAGCTTCATTCTAAAATAAGCTAATCTTTAGAGTATCTCTTTTCTTTTGTTTTGCGTGTTTTCTTCTCGCTTTCCTAGACAATTTTCACGCACTCCGGATTTGCTCCAAGCTCCAAGCTTGAGCCAACTCCAGCGATACACGATCACGATATAAATTTCGCTCTGTACATAAAGCTTTCCGTTTCGTAGAGAACACCGAGTTCTCGCTGTATTATCTCGCCGAATCGCTGCAAACGCGCGTTGTTGGCGGAAAGAAAGAAAAGAAAAAGAAAGTAGTAGAAGATAAATTATCGCGACGTACTAATAATTCGTCATTACTAATACGATATTTCAATCTAGCGGCTGCCACAAATCCATTCATAGGAGCGAATGCAGCTTCGACCGACACCGGACCAACCAGATGGTAGACTGAACACGTGGAAAAACCATCGCGAGCACTGATTCATGTTTATAGCGCCGAGTCCCTACGATAGCTCATCGACACGGTAGATCATAACTACGTTCATTGTCTCTCGATAGGATAGACTGCGATCGGTTTGATGTAACGAATTTTTCTTTTCTTTTTCTTCTTTTTTTTTCTTCATAAGGAGGGGTACCAAATTATACAATTATTAGGTAATTTTATCGTACACTATTTTTTTATTTATTCTTATCATTTTTTAGGGGTTTCAATGTAGACACATTTGGGTTCAATAACACATTTGGGCTCGAAAACACTTTCTTTCGACGTATTTCGAGACGCATTGAGACGTCCAACGGGAGAACCTACCCAAAGAGAATGTTCGAGTAGAAATTACTGTAGAGATTACTTTGTAGCCGAGGAACATATCGACATTCCATCTTAATTTATCAATCTTCCATTTCATAAATACTTTTTGTATTAAAGGTATTCATGAAAGTAATTAAATATCTACAAGATTTTTATTTTTATCAGTTTCTACGCGAGTTGTGTACACGAATAAGATGTTGTAGTAAACATTACATTAAAATTATATATCTTTTCACAATGTATTTTGTATAGCTGGATTATATTGAAATTATAATATAAATTATCAAAGAAAAAAATAATAAATTCGACAATCCACAGAATATACGATATTAAAAGCATTCAATTATTTACGATTACATTACAATTGTAATAAAAAGTTAAACGTATATTTTTAAACAAACATAGTTATTTTGATCATAATTTTGTACGATCCAAGATCACAACAATTTTGTTGTAATTTTTAGTACAATATTTTCTCCGTATTATATATAAACAGTATTTCCTTAATATGTTTTGTAGGTAAAGAGTATTTAATTTTTATTATATCACTAAAAAGTAAAAGTTTTTTAATTAATTTGAAAAATTGTTTAAAAACTTTAAATATGTTTCGTTCTGAAATATTTAATTATTTATGAGTACTCCTAATATTTTATTCTTTAAAAGAATCATAATATTTCATTATTTACAAAAATTTATTACTTTCCTCAGCAAGATAAACTCTATTGAAAGTATGTTCTTGCACTGGAAAATAATGTAAAGTCGAGAGAAATTTATATAACACACAAAAGTTATGTAACATTTTCTGCGCGTATGTGTTATGATAGCTAAAAGAAATTTTTCCATTGGACGTCGACTGCGTTCCAAAGTGCGTCGAATGAAATGCGCGTGCAGGCCGCTCTGCGAACGCGAGTGATTATTATCCTGTGTAACTTAATGAGGCGATCTTCCGCTAGAGAAACTGTGCAATTATATACTTTACAGTTGTTCCTTTTCTCTGTACGCGAATGAAAGTATATACTTTGTAATTTAAATCTTTTAATGCCTCTGTGTGTAAAGCACTTGGTGTGCTCACCTCCCGGTCTCTGTCACCAATGGAATTTCTAAAAGATT
The DNA here is from genome assembly GCF_010583005.1 of Odontomachus brunneus. NCBI lineage: Eukaryota > Metazoa > Arthropoda > Insecta > Hymenoptera > Formicidae > Odontomachus > Odontomachus brunneus. Next base: position 637,063 of record NW_022639614.1, on the reverse strand, counting down.
TACGTATAGAGTATACACGAACGAAAAGGTGAAAATAAGATGACGAAGCCTTGATGACAAATACGTGAAATATCGGTTCTCCCACTGATATGTACATTATTGAAGTTACTTAACTACCCGTAAAACGATAAGCTTTAACTTCTCTCTAAGATATTTACACGTTAATCGATCGCTATTTTAATCTGAACGTTCGTCCCTCGAGTCAAGTGTGAGGGAGTTCTTAAGTTAATATGATAACCGGTTTGAATAATATCGTGCAGAGTGTAGAAAATGCGAGACTATCGCATCGGACGACTGCGGACGTATTTCTCGATGAATTCGATCAGCTGACGGGGGCCTAATTGTGAAGTTGTGACATTCGGTGTTTATGCGAAATGTAGATTAAGCGACAGGATATCTTTTCCTGCTAATTAACTCTGCCCGCGAGGATGCTATCCTTTAAGACTCCTGACTAGTCACTGTGACTGTCCTTGTTTAATGACGTCAGAAGTGAGAAAACACATGCTAAGATTTCGTCCGTTATACTTTTAATTGAAAAGATATATCCACAAAGTGACATTGGTGATCGATTCAGCACACTTGTGAAATTGTTCGAACACTTTCCTTTTACTCGAACAATCAATAAATAATCGCAAAATTAACTTGACATGGAACCTTCTTTTTTAACCTCTTTTCTCAAGATCATGTCAATGTTAATTTTGCGACTATTTATTGATTGTTCGAGCAAAAGGAAAGTGTTCGGACAATTTTACAAGTGTGCTGAATCGATCACCAATATCACTTTGTGGATATATCTTTTTAATTAAAAGTATAACGGATGAAATCTTGGCATGCGTTTTCTCGCTTCTGACGTCACTAAACAAGGACAGTTATAGCGACTAGCCAGGAACCTTAATGAGAATTTAATCCTCGTATTAACAATTAACGTATGTGTGTAAATTATATATATATATATATATATATGTATATATATTATATACATATATAGAGTTGTTTCTGTTTATTATATATTATATATATAATTATATATATTATATATATAATATATATTATATTATATTAATATTTATATAATATATATAATATATATTATATAATATATATAATATATATTATATATATAATTATATATATTATATATATAATATAATAATACATATTTACATATTGATCATTTAACTTTTGAAGGATGCGAAAAACAACAGACAAGAAGAAGTCAAGCTCGACGTTATCTAAAAATACATTCGCACGCCATTGTTGTAGTCTCGCATTTTGCTGTGCGTCCTGTATATTAGTTGTATCGGTAATATTAGAGTACGGAGAGAATTCGCGCGTGAATAATATTAATTTAACCGTCTCTAGCTACGTATGTAAAAAAAAGATAAACAGGAAAATCCGACGTTGCGACGAATAATGATTATCATCATCCAGCGTGATTTTCACACTTGCGCCTGATTTCGTACGCGGCTAATGTTGTCTGGGAGTGTCGCTCGAGGACAACCCGGGCAGCGCGAGCTTCTAAAAGACGTCGTGGAGGCGTGTGAAGGGCATCCTTGCGAATGTCTCTCGGACGTCTCTTAGAGATTCGAGCAGCCTGGCCGATATGTAACATCGATCTTAAAGTCAATCCCATTCGGAGATTCGTATAATAATTCCCGCCACTGCGTTTCACTCGTCTCTTATTTCGTGATCACACGAGAATCGCATTTTTCACATCGATCTCGTAAAAACACGTTGAGAGCGAATCGCCGATCGCGGAACAACCCGCAAGGCTCTGTTCCTTCGCGAAGAGGGCGACCTGTCTTCGAACAAATTAGGTCGAGGTGGTCCGTATACGAAGGACAAACAGACATTGCCTTTCCTCACACGAAGCATAAACCAGAAAAAAAAAAAAACAAAACATCCTCCGAAGACACTTCGCCCGCGCACGAATTAATTACTTCGAGAAGCGTATATGTTAGATTTACGATTTCTAAATACATATACAGAGTGGTCCGTTTAAAATCACTCGTTCCTGATAAGATTTGATATTGCTAGCGAGAGAATCGAGAGAGTTTTTTCAAAATAGCGATTTCAAGATAGGTTGTTTATTGTCCTACTGCAGAGTTTTTCGCATACGGATATGGATTTTCACTCTCTCAGTGTCTCAGACTTGTATTTCTTTTCGGATACACAGGCACTCATGCACACATATTCCATTGACTTGTAGAGAGATGGAAAAATTAGAGAGAGAAAGAGAGAGAGAAAAGAAAGAGACGGACAGTTTTAACGTAGTGATTTCCGTAATAATAGACACATTCATACACACGAAGCTGAGGCAAGCTTTATCATTTTGTCGATTGTAACTTCTTTTATCAGAGAATATAGTCCCATGTATCAACGGCGTATCGTTAAAATATCTAATCGACTAATCTGAACGTCGTTTATCGATTATAAACGGTGTTATGTGTCCTCGCAATGAAATTTGATGTCTGGTCGTGTAAACGACGTGTATTATCAACGTGCAAGAGTGTCGCGAGGAATTCTACTAAACAATGTAAACGAAAACTATGTGTGATTGGTGTAACGTAACGTAAAAGAAAAAAGGATAAAGAAACGTTAAATATATCACGACGATAAATCGATGTAATATAATCAGAGTTGTGAAGATATAAATTAAATCTTTCTCAACTTAATAACTGATTTGAATCAGTATGTTTCGACTAATTAACGATTGATTCCAATAAAGTCAACCGAAGAATGTTTAATTGACGATTGATTTCAACAAATTCAATTAAAGTACGTTCAATTGACGATTGATATAAGCAAAGGGAATTAAAGATCGTTCAATTAACAATTGAGCTTAGTAAATTTAATTAAAGACTGTTTAATTGACGATTGATATGAGCAAATTCAATTAACTCAAGTTACAGTTGGTTTTATGTATAATATTCATTCTCAAAGTATCGTGGCATCGTGAAAAATGCTAATAATTAAGCAAGATCTGTGTTGAAAGGAGCATTGAGTGTATTAGTTGTCATCAAGTAATCTTCGAATAAATCGATTGAATTTGCTCATATCAATTAAACGTTCTTTAATTAAATTTACTAAGTTCAATCGTGTCAATTAAACTGTCTTTAATTAAATTTGCTATGTTCAATTATTATCTGAATAATCTTTAATTCCCTTTACTCATTCATTTAATTCAATTTGCTAAGTTCAGTCGTCAATTGAATGGTCTTTAATTGAATTCGTTGAAACCAATCGTCAATCGAGTGGTTTTGGATTGAATTTGCTAAAATCAATTGTGAATTAAACGGTCTTCAATTGGATTGGCTCATATTAATCGTCAATTAAACGTGATAATTAAGAAAGTAGTTAACTACTCGCAACCCTGAATGTAATACACGTAAGAAGGGGAACAGGGGGAGTTGATTTCTTGACAGGTGCGAATATCTACGGGATATTTCTTTGAGGCCTATGCAAGTCCGCGCAAAGAAAGAAAGAAAGAAAGAAAAAGAAAGAGAGAGAGAGAGTTATGACTCATTTGTTATGGATTTGTACTTGTTACTCTTCGCGAGATTATGTATGGATATGAAAAGTATCGCGGAAATTGTATCCCGGCTAATTATACGAGAGATTATGTGCCATTGAGTTTCCACATAAATCACAACGATGCCACCTTTCGATCGAATCTTCTTTCGGTTCGTGTGAACGCGTATATATTTATTTGTGAACTTCATTAGTGAGATTTTACTCGATTTCATGATCGCTCGATGTAATATCTTGATGTCGACCTCGCGATTATCTAGCGTCCTATCCCCAGATAGCACGAGTTATCGGGGCGCACGCGGATGGGAAAATATAGGGGGAGGACTAGGTAATTCATCAATTAATTAATCTTCGACGAATATATCACGCTGATGATTTCGCTGACACAATCGAAGCCTTTGTCGAATGACACAATCTTGCTCGGCGAGTGATCGTGAAAACTCACCGCAGGGAGATCATCCTTCGCTCGCATTCCGTGGAATGTTTGTTACACGACATCGAGAAAAATGCGACCTGCGAGAGAGAGAGAGAGAGAGAAAGGAAAATAGCGAAAAGTACAGGCGTGTAAGATCCATCGCGCGAGATAGACAGATAGACACCTTCCGAGCTCTTCCATGCATTCCGCGAATTTGAAGTCGAGACACGACGTCAATTGACACCTGCGTAAAAGCGTTGTATCCGTGTATATAACCGAACATTATTAGTTAATACGTTGACCGCCACGTGGGTCACCGGTGGCCGACGCTATTATAACTTTGTCGCGTTTCTTTTAATTGCGCATTAAGCGTAGCTAGTCGCACCTTTAACGAATTAAATATAGGGTTTGATACGCGCATACATATATATATATATATTATATATATATATATATATATATATATATATATATATATAACTGTGTGTATGTGTGTGTGTACAGGAAACTGAATAAATTAGTTGAGAAATATAAGGTTTATTCAGAAGTCTTATCCCGTGAACGCTGAACAAATGCTGAACAAGTGCTGATTGAAGCAAAATAGAAATCAAAGTAGAAACATGTTGACGGATAAAGCGTGTAGAGTTTATAGGAAAAGACTTCTCACACTCAACTTGATATACGCGGTTAGCCAAGAAACGGGCTCTATTCAAAAGTCTTGCCTCATAAACGTTGAACAGATGTTATTGCGAAAAAACAGTTTTCAAGAGAGATATACCGACGAGAGTGAAATATGTGTATTTTACTGGAGAAGATTTCTGGGATCGACCTAAAAAATATATGCAGTTAGCTGAAGAAACGAGGCCGATTCAAAAGTCATTCCTCATAAACGCTGACAAACGTTGTTTGAACAAATAGTTTTCATGTGTAAATTGTCGACGAGTGAAACGTGTGTTTTATGAGAAAAGATTTTTGGATCAACCTAATATATGCAATTGGCTAAGTAATGAGGTTTGTTCATGAGGTCTTGCCTCATGAACGTTGAACAGCTGTTTTGACGCGAACAAAAAGTTCTGAAGCGAAGATATGTCGAGAAAAATGAAGCATGTATTTTATGGAGGAGGACTTTTGAATCAACTTGCTCTGTGCAACAGGAAATATATATGTATTTATGTCGTATTAACTCTGGTTATTTAAACTAGTCGCTTAGAACGATCCATGGATCGTGGCTTTGCCGTGCGATCCGTGGAAATCAGCGTGGCAGTCAGCGTGTTAAGTATCTCAAAGAGTAACATTCGACGCGCGCGCGCGTGTACTTAGTCGTCCAACTGCGGCAGTGTCTTCAGTAACGATGGCGTAACAAATGTTCTACGTATTTATGATAGATGTAATTACGTTTGTTATAATAGCACGCTTCTATTTGACGATATCCAAATAATATACTATGTTCGCATGTGATTGGATACACCGACACGCAATTATTACGATTAATAATGTTGTACTTAAAACGAAAAGAACAAAGAATTATTGTAAAGCCGTGTAATAAATAACAACAAATGTAAATAAATTAGGTTGTATCAATATGAATACAGGATAATATATATACGTTTCGAGCTCTGGGCATATGCTTGTACTTTCTTACTTCAAGGACCGTCGGATTCAGCCTCGTAGAGTCGCGAAGTTCGCGTAAATGGCGAATTTCGACGACCGCACTCTCGAGAAACCGTTCGCGTCTGAAAAATTTATCTTCTTATGTCGAACTTTTTGGACTTGTCGAGTCCCCGTGGAATCTACCTCAACATCGACAATGTTTTTCTTGAACACAGAGTTTCGTTTTACTCAGGGTGTCTGACAATTAACTGCACACATGTTATGTGCAGGTAGGACTCGTCAAACTGAACACAAAGTTCCTCTTCTATTTCGCAAACAACCACGTAAAATTTTTAGTTATTAATTAAAGCGAATTGGCGTATGATCACGCGAATGATACGGTAAGCGAGTTGTGATGGCGACGTCTATGGTCGTGTGCTTGTACATTCCGTTACAAAACGGCTTAGACACGGTGAAGCTGGGAGCTCACCAAACTGTCAAAATTGAGAGTTATTACGAGTTTATCCAGAAATTAAATTAGTACATGTTATTTATATTTTATTATATATCTTGTTATTATTAATTATTATTATTCTTAATTATATAATTCTTAATTATATCCTTATTACATAAGTCAATCGGTAATGATAGTGAATTTTCTTGAATTTTAGTGAGCTCTCAACTTCATTATATATATATATATATATATATATATATATATATATATATATATATATATATTATATATCATATATAATTCAACTTCATTGTATCCAAACCATTTTTCAACTCACTCTACATGAAATTAAATTAAACAAAAAAGTTCTCTACCATCTTGCGAATTACGTGGAGCTTTAGTTATTAATTAAAGAAGTTTAATGCATGATTATGCGCGATGATGCACTAATCTTTTTCAATTAATAACTAAAAATCTACATAGGTATTTTACAAAATAGTGGAGAGCTTTTTTCTTCAGTTGACGAGTCGCCATTACAGTTCATGGCGCGTATTTATGATAGATGTAATTACATTTATTATAACAGCACACTTCTATTTGACGATATCCAAATAATAACGCAAAATTAAAATATGGCTGTGTTTGCAAAATGATACAGGAATTTTGTGTCCAGTTTGATGAGTTCTACACACAACGGATGTGTCATCAACTGTCAGACACGTTGTAAACGCATCATATTGTAAGTATAGTAAATGTAAACTACATAATATTGTCGTGAAGTGAATGAATCTGTATGGAAAAGCCGAAAACAATTCAGATCGCAGAGGATTAAAATGCACATCGCGTTGATTTATCTCAATTTACATGCGGGGCGTCCAAAATCGAATGCGCAACGAATCTTCGAAATAAATCCTGCAATGCGTGCAGCACGCATTTGATAATATTGCAATGACGATACGCGAGTCACGTTCTTTTCCTTCTAATTTTCGTCTCTTTCCTCCTTCGGAAAATTTTGCGCCACCATCGTTGGATGAACTTTGCCGCGCGTTCTCGTCGAAACGCAGACAAACGCTCATACCAGCGCGTCTTCTCGGCTTCCTCCCTTCGTTTAACGAAGTTAACGTACGTCACCTCCTGTTGCTTGATCTCGTTCTGTAATTCAGACACATCGCGATGAAATAGATTTCTTCCTTTAACCCTTTGAGTCCTGACTCTTCATTTTATTTAGTTAAATTTTATTTGAATTTAGAAATTTAGTGTTATTTTAATAAAGAGCTATTAGATAAGTATACGTGGTATTTCAAAATTTTAATGCACAAAGTGATTTCTGCAGGGAAAGGTAGAAAAATTTTTTAAATTAATAAATATTGTTTTTTTCAAGATAAATAAAATATAATAATAACTATAAATAACTCCAAAAATACTGGTGAACGACGTAGATAGATCAAAGTATATTTTTATTTTTGAAGACATTATTTACTGTATCCTTAAGGATACAGCAAACACGGGACTCGAAAGATCAAAATGCAAAAGCACAAGCGAATTCTCACCTCTAGCGTGCATCTCTCTGACTTATTGTATTCGTAAGTTTCAGCGAGCTCCTCAAGCATTCGATATCTACTGCCGATTTCCATGTCGTATTCATTTATTATCGCCATTAATTTCGATTCAATCGCCGACCTGTGTTACGCGTCAATTAATCATGAATTTAGGAAAATATATCTAATCCAAATTTCTCATTATGCACATTCAGGTTTGTGAAGTAACGCGTTACTTGTAACGCTGATATCATTACAAGCTTCCTTCAGTAATTATTTCATAACTGCGGTGTTATCTTCTTCATTAGTGACAGTAACTTTTCAGTTATATCTCTCGAATAACGATAACGAATATAAATTATTTTTATCGTTACTTTACGTATAGTACTGGCATTAATTATTGTATCGTGTTGTAAAAATTATTCGTTCGTGGAAATATTATTTAAGTGCTCAATACAAATGAAATATTTTTATAGTGGCAGCTGTATTTCTTTTTAAATTTAATATCCATGCAGAAACCAAGAGCTCTGGTGATTGCCACATATTTCTTTTCACGTTAGGCCAATATTCTTCGGCAAATCTTTTCGTCTTATATATGTTGTAAGATGGACTAAAGTATTGAATTGAGCCCGAAAACAAAGAGTATTATTGTTGTTTTATCTAAAAACAAAAGTTTTCTATACCTGAGATATCAGTCAGAATTAGAGGTATATTCTATAACTTTTAACGACATCGTTATGTATCATTGAGCAGATTTTTTGTATTATGAAATAACTGCGCAGCGATACATAACGACATCATTAAACGTTATAGAATAGGCCCCTTAAACTAGATAGCAAGATTTATAAGAAAACACCGAGAAATGGGAAATTTTGAGTGAATAAAAGTTAAAATAAGGAAACGTTGTACAACTGCAGACAACCGAGTTTTCAATAGAATTCATCTGAAAAATCGCAGACTAATATCAAATGAATTAAAATGTAAATTTCTGGAGTCGTAACAAATTGTGTAAGTACTCAAATTTATTTGATAATGCAATAGCTAACGCCAGTACTGTATGAATATACCTACATAGGAAAGAAATCGCAAGAGTTTTCTAAACTTGATGAGAAAACAGCAAAATTGTAACAACTTTTGTTAGTTCTCGAGTAATGAATTATTTCTTAAGATGAGTAACGGTAACGAATCACTTTCTTCAGTGGGTAAGAGAGTTGCAAGAGTAACAAATTACTTTTAAAAAGTAACTTCTATTCAAACTTCCGCGTACCTTCGCTCATGGACGTCTTCTTCCAATTTCTCATTCATCTGTTTTAATGACTTGAGATCGTCTATGGCGTTCTCCAATGCTAGTTGCACATCTTTTTGCTCGAGCTCCCATGTTTTGTATAAAACGAGTTGTTTCCTCTCATACTTGGTACTGCAAAAGTAAACAGCAGCGGAAAGCAAAAATATCTTCAAAGATGAGATTTTTAAAAGTTTCTCAAACAGATAAGTAGATAGATACGTTATATTTGCGACGTCTTGATTGCATTTATTGTGAATTTTGTTAATGGCAATAATGTTTTTCTTATAATGCTTGACCACGTCCTCCAGCATTCTTCCATGATTAGCTCGTTGTCTCTCCAGATCGCAGGTAAACGCTGTATACACACGCGAATAATATATTAATTAAATAATTTACTTAATTTGAATCTCACGCGCATATGTGTATGTGTAAACGCGATATGATAGATTTATAAATACAAATACGCGGAGATACATATTAATGTTCTCTTCATTTTAATTCCGTTTTATGAAAAAAATTGATTTTACTAGCAATATCCTCAGTAGATCTCTTATAGCAGCGCCAAAGTTTTCTGTAATGTAACTCTTTATTCCTCGCTTGTTCTGGCGTAAGAAACATCCTGCACAAAACGTATTGCTCTAATAAATAACGGATGTGGTGTAGAAACAGAGCTGACGGTACCGAGATACATTTATAGCGAGGACTCATGCGAAGAACGTCGATGTGCTTTTCAAGAATCTACATAGAACGAATAAAAGAAATACAATTAAAACAGTTGGGTATATATAAATATATATAAGTATATATAAATTTATATATATATATATATATATATATATATATATATATATATACACATCTCTATATTTACAAGCGATAAACCTTCAATATTTTGTAGATAGTACGGTCTAATTTAGATGTGCTGATATAGTCGACTATTTCAGAGTTTGTCATCGATTTTCTGTTCTCGGATGCTAAAGCGTGAAACGTTTGTGATTGCCAATTATAAATTGATTTGAAATCATTAATAATTATGCAGGAGTGATCTAAAACATGTGTGAAAATAAAATCTCCCTCTCTCTCTCTAAAAAAATATCTTTTAACAAAATTTTAAAGACCTTTTTAAGAAATATTAAATACAAATATATTTTTAATATTTTAATTATTGAAACAAGATTCAATTATTTATATATATATATATATATATATATATAATAATTTTGTTCTAGGATATATGAAATATTGATTACCTGATGACGATAAGTGTTTACAAACTTCTTTATCACACAGAAAAATATCGTTTATTACGTTCATTTCGTCAGGTGTTAGGATCATGGGTAACTCAGGATCTAGTAGAAGGGAAGGCAAAGCCACCTGGAAGCATCGACTTGTCGTAACAATGTCAGTAAACAAATGCTCATGAAGAATCGTGATACCAATTACCGCTAATTCCATTTTTTTTATCATAGATTCAAACATAGTTTTGATAAGCGTCAACATAATTAATTTCTTCTTAACGTTTCTTTCATCTTCAACATTATATGGTTCCCCAGTATGCGCGAACGCATAGTCTTGCGCTTCACTTGATTCCCTAATAAGAATAATCCACACATTAAATCGTCGAAATTTTAATACATCTTTGATTTGAAATTTTGAGTTTACATCAATGGACGGGTTATATACATCATGTCTGGCTTCATAAAGCAAGCTTCGTTATGCTGATTCTCGTGGGGATTTTCAGCATGAGTACTTGAAGAGAACGACATAACGTAAATCTATATTAACGCATTCTAAAGTGATACAAAATAACGTTATTGACGCACATATAAACGCGAAAAAGAAAGAGAAACAAACGAATATCAAACAGAAATCTTCACGGTAAAGAAAATAAAAAACATATGCAAAGTATGCATAAAAATCTTCAAACATATCTATGTACTGTGTATATATCTATCTTATACATAACAAGTATGTTTAAAACTTACTCTTTTCATGAATTTTATTTTCCACAAAGTCAATTTCATATCAATATTGCTCGTGTGATACTTAAGAAAACTCAACGAGAGAATTTAAATAGTGAAAAATAATTTTTGTTGGGTAGAGTTACAAAAAACTGTAAAATGTCTAACATTATTTCTTTCTCCTAAAAACAATTTTTGCTTGCCTGAGGGCAAAATATCACACCTGTTGAAAGTGATTGATTCTATACGCATCTCTAAGGTGATCTCACTTTTCGCAACAGATGAATCAATGTAGAACGCAAGACAATTATATTCATCAGTTTAATCTTGCCATAATATCTGTATATCATATCATATGCATATGTTAGAGGTAATACATGTATAAGATAAAAGCCCGTGCGACGCAGTATAGTTTAATTTACTTGTAGAATTCGTGTTCGGACTCGTCTTTCTTGATATTATTTTTATAGCCCTTTTCGAAATCTTTCGCTAAAACTATGTAACGATTTTCACGGACTGCGTGCATTCCAGCCTCCTGACAGATAGCATTGATATCGGCGCCGGAAATTCTGTCCGGCCGTGCCACATAATCCTCGAGGTCCACTTCTTCGCTCAGATTCATCTTCGCAGTGATCGTAGAGAAAATTAGGCGCTTCTGCCGACGATCGGGCAACGGAAACTCGATCTTGCGATCCAGTCTGCCAGGGCGGAGCAATGCAGGGTCCAATGTATCCGCTCTAAAATATGCAAAAGAACAAAGATATCCCGTTAGATATTATAAATGTTAGTTTATAATTAATGTTAGTATTATAATTTATATACACACACACACACACGTATATTTTTTATTATATATATTTAAAATTTATTGTAATTAATATATTTATATTTTTTTACTTTACTTATATATGTTATTGTAATTGTAAATTGTTAGATGCAAAATGAGCTCTGTATTAAAATTCTCAATTTTTAATTTTAATTAAAATTTTTAATTTAATTAATCGTTAACAAAATTAGTCAAGCCTCACCTGTTCGTCGCCATAATAACTTTGACATTAGTAGTCTGATCGAAGCCATCCATCTGATTAAGTAATTCCAAAAGAATACGTTGCACCTCGCGATCTGCCCCAGTTTGGGCATCAAATCTCTTCGTTGCAATAGCGTCTATTTCATCTACGAATATTATAGCCGGTGAGTTCTCCTTCGCCAAGCGGAACACGTCTCGTACCATCCTTGGCCCTTCGCCCAAGTACTTTTGCACAAATTCAGATCCTACTACGCGAATGAAAGCAGCTGGAAGTTGAAAAATAATGGGAGTTTAGGTAGAATGACAGCTTTTGCGCAATCAACTTGGACACCATCAACTTCTCCATGAGAACCTTAATAGATCTCTTTTAATGCATCTATACTTCATACCAGTAGTATGTCTGGCGACAGCTTTCGCCAACATAGTCTTCCCACAGCCAGGTGGCCCGTACATGAGCACACCTCTCGGAGGATCAATACCGATCTGTTTATACAGCTCGAAATGAGTAAGAGGCAGTTCCACTGCCTCCCGGATTTCTTGCTTTTGCATATCCATTCCACCTATATCGCTGTATTGGATATCTGGCTTCTCATCTGCATATAAGTTTTTCTTATTTGTAAATTCTATTTTTAAAATTTTTTAAAATTCTATTCTTAATGGTAAATTTTATTCTTGAAATTTTTTGTGTATTCTCTTAAAATTTCTTTAATTATATTTTTAATAATAAATCTTATCTTAAAATTTGTTGAAATTTTCTAAAATTCTTAAGATTCCTTAAAATTCTACTTTTAATGCTATAAATCTTATTTCTAACATTTTTTAAAAATTCTTTAAATTCTCTCTAATGGTAAATTTTAATTCATAATAAAAAAAATTTAAACAATGAATTAATTAGATTTAGGAAGATTTGCTACCTGCTTGTAACATCGAGATACTGGAATCTGCTTCCGGTGGCAATACATCCACCAAAGCATTGCTATGCTTGTGAAGAGCTACGCTAGCAGAGGGCTTCAGAAGTTCTCTATCTATAGTAGATAGTATCCGTACATAGTAATTTGAGCCTGTTGTAGATCCTACTATACCAGTATTCTGATCAACAGCTTCAAGAAATTGACCAATAACCAGAGGTACACTTTGGATACGCTTAACTTCTTCTTGTGCGTGCAAATATTCTTTCTTTAAATTACGTTGCTCATCTTTGATATATTCTTCTTGTACTTCAAGAAATTCCAGCATTCTTTGTAGTTTCTACTCTAAGGAAAACATTAATCAGTACATTTGTAACTTATAATGTTAGATAAACTATATATTATTAGAAAAGATTGTAACAAAGATTTTTCTAAAAATTTAATGACCAATACTGCAGAGTCATTTAAACTGTTCAAGTACTGATCAAATGCAGTAAATATGAGGAATACAAATATGTATTCTTTATATTTACCCTTCACACATTTCAGATATACACGACACATATCATGTACTGTGAAAAATTAGCAACACCTTATATTTAGTGTAAAGATCTTCGACGTCCAGCTCGTCTCCAGCTCCTGTGTAATGACCGGTAACTGGCTTAGAATCAGACTCGCCCACATCCTGGAAATACAACCACAAATGTGTTCATGAACTAATGTGTATGAAATTTCTTACCGCATGAATTTAATAGCCGTAAACACGCAAAGAACTCACGAAAATCTCATAACTACACGTAAAAGGTTAGATTCGTTCAAACCGCACACACAATTCACGCAGTATAGCTAACGTATACTTGAAAAGGGCGTATACCTTATCGGGCAAAATAATGCCTAAATCTTCCATTGCAGTTCGAGGAAAACTCCACCACCCGATTCAACAGAATTTAAACACGCTTAAACGACCACAATACCAGGTGTTTCTCGATGACTCAAGATTTTTGAGCGTTTGTCACGGTTGGCTAGGGCACCGACGAGATACTCCTAAAGACTGTCAACCCTGGGTAAATTTTTGACACAGCCAAAGGGCTCGGAGGTAATTGAAGAACGATGACAATACCGACCGTTTCTCACACAAAGATGCTTCTGTCTGTCCATGTGACTACCCATCGCATATGCAGGATTCACACCGCGTCCGATGTCCAACGTACGACGTCTGATATCCAATAGGAGAACAGTTTTCCAATGGAAAGTTGAATTTTCTATTAGAAAGTTGTTCTCCTATTGGATATCGGACGTCGTACGTCGGACATTGGACGCGGTATGAATCCTGCATTACAATCTGTGTCCAATCATACTGTGGTCAATCGGGTCACTCACTTGAAAGTCGGCGTGAGACGCCCTCTGAGAAAGTGCATGTATATTATGTCCGTTATATGCATTTCTCAGTGGTAACGGTGAAATCGCGCGGTTTGTGTCTATTCTACTTCTACTCACGATGATGATAAATTTTGGTGAAAGGACAGACAACGTTGTGTCCTTATGTTTGTTCTTTTTAGCTAACGTTTTCGTTGCGCAGCATAATAGGCTTTTTAGGCTGAAGTCCCATAGCATGCATTTTCCACGTACCGCGTAACCGCATAACCAATAAATTGCGACGTTTAGTATTTCTGTTGGAACTTCTAAAAGAATAGAAAGATGTGATTGGTTGCGCGGTTACGCGAAAATATGCCATGGGACTCCATCCTAATAGCTTCTTGTAGAAGGCCCATAAAATAGAAAAGTTAGTCCCGATTTACAATAGGTACAATAGTAAGCTTTAAGCCCATATTCTGAATCCTCTTTTATCTATAAAAGTGCCTCTAAAAGAAGTTTACGCGACATTTTCCCGAAAACTAGATGGGAAAATGGTGGTACCAACAAAACCTCTAGACAACAATTTTAATTTCAACGGATTAGTGATACTGTTGAAGTAGCAAGTCCATGAATTTTGCGGAGTCGTTTTGACATATGCGTATGTATGTGTCAAATAACAAACTGTCACTAATTCGTAGAAATTAAAATTGTGATACTAAGGGATTTTTGTTAGTACCAACATTTTTCTATCTAGTTTTCGGGAAAATATCGTGTAACCGTTTAGGAGCTACCTGATTGGCTGAAAAACTACATTTAAAGCACTTTTATCGATAAAAGGTTCAGAATATGGGCCATAGTCTCCCCCCTCTCTCTCGATATGCATTATGCAGCTATACAAGTATTTAGAAACAAAGAATTATCTGGCGTAGAATAGAAATATTAAGTTATTCAAATTTTTGTATAAACAGTAGATATAAACGGAATATAAAACGGTTGTATAAACATGAACGGAAAGTACGAATACTGGAATTTGTTATATAAAAGAAAAAAATTATATATATAAAGTATACATATTATTATAAATATAAAGTAAATTAAATAAATACCGAAGACTGTACCTAACATCAATTTTATAATTTTACATATGTGGCATGTGCGTGTTTACAGAACAGAGCCACAATATCTTGTGTTATTAAATAATATAAATATACTTTTTTACACATAACGGCATAAAATCTAAAGTATATATTTACAATATGTATCACAATATTTCAAAACTCACGCTACGGCGCAATATAATTACTAATAATATTAACACATTTCTCATGATTCATATACTCTTCACATGACGTTTTCATCTCGCTTTAAGAAGATGCTGGATATCCTTACATAATGCGATTTTCCTAGTTTGCACTGTTTTTTATTTGGTTGCATTAAATTAAAGATGCTTTTACAAAGTGAAAACGCAGATATCAATATATTAAAGGTTGCCTCATGTTATATCCAAAAGAAATAATTTGTATACAAAAATTATGCACTCTCACATTGTAAAGCTTGATCTACAATGTATTTCTTATTTTCTATTTTTTTCTTTTTATCTCTTTTTTACTCAAATCTTAACAAGGACAGAGAAAAAAGGACAGAGAATAAGAAAGCAAAGGAAGTAAGGAGAGGAAGAAAGCAGACGAAGAAAGGAGTACATTGTAGATTAAACTTAAAATTATCT
This sequence comes from Odontomachus brunneus, assembly GCF_010583005.1. NCBI lineage: Eukaryota > Metazoa > Arthropoda > Insecta > Hymenoptera > Formicidae > Odontomachus > Odontomachus brunneus. Next base: position 621,269 of record NW_022639614.1, on the reverse strand, counting down.
TTAATTCTACACAACCAAACGGAAAAACGATGCAAACTACGAAAACTATATTTTGTCGTTATTCAGCATCCTCTTAAGTTAAATAAAAATATAAAAGATAAAGAGACGCCTGAAGCGGCGCAGCAACAGTTCATAATTTAGATTAATTTACACGTAGTCACGCAAACTGGGTCGAAATCTCCTAACGTCAAGTCGTGCTATGTTCATATAATCGCGAGAACTGCATCAGTCTTCGAATTAGCGATTCCAGAAATCTTATTATCACCTGCTAGAGATATAATGGTTGTTGGTCATGCAACCATCAAGTATGCAGTTCGATTCGATCGTTCTGGATACCACGAAGTAATATCGAAGCTTACAAATAACCCACCAATAAAACTCCAGATTGCTTAACCTGGAGTTTTAACATCGAATAAATTCGTAGAGTTCTGACGAAACACGGAAGCCACCATCGAAACCGTTCTGATCCTCTGAACATTTCACAACGATCGGTACTTCGAGAGCAGTATGAATCTAATAATTCTTAGAAAGGGCGATTTTCCTCCATTTGTGATTCGTCGCATTTTTTACGTGTCCATATTCGAATCTGATCCTAAGTTCACCTATCTTCGAGATTGGCAGAATATCCGGTATCCACTCTATTAAGAACGGTGTAGGTTCGACTTGATTTGGTGAAGTATTTCCTATAAAAAAAAATACGAGAAAATATATTAAATATATAAAGATATATAAAACGTCAAATATATAAATATACAACTCTACCCAACTGAAATATATATCCATAGTTCTAAATCCATCCCATCTCTTTTTAAAATAAAACAATTCTCTTCAACGAGTGTGTGCGACTTTATCTTAGTACATAAAAGATAACACAAATTTGGTGATATGATGATAGAATGTCTGACGATGCATATAAAACTCTCGTGTACATGTAAGTCAGGTCAAACTAAACAAAAAGTTCCTTCATTAATTTGTAAACAGCCACGTCAAATTGTGGATTATTAATTAAAGCAGATTGACAAATGATGGTGCGAAATACGGTATAATGGTAAATACGATTTGCATATATTTATCAAACTGAACAAAAAAGTCCTCTATTATTTTGCAAATAACCACACACAATCGTTCGCCAATCTTCTTTAATTAATAACTTAAAATTTCATGTGATTATTTACAAAATGATAGAGAAATGTTGTGTTCAATTTAATTTATATATGTATCTATGTATTTATATATGTATCGTCTGACACCTTGTACAGGCGAAAACAAGAATATACTTATATAATAATAAGTATATTTGTCTATATAATAATAGTATAGTCGAAAATATAAAATATAATTATATAATAAGTATACTTGCCCACTTTCAAAAACGTTTTTAACTCTAGCGGTTTAATCAGCGCGTTATTATTCGTCTTCTTGTAACGATCTATTTCTGTCTCTTCACGTTTGTACAATTCGTACGTGCCGTCGGCATTCTGTACGAAGCTCCTCGTGATCTCCAACGGTATGTATGGTGTCTCGAAGATACTCTTCACGTGTAGGATATTGGTGATCTGCCATGTATACTTGGTGAACGTGCCCAAAGGCACACCGTCTTTTCTCACAAACGCCGTCGTCGAATTCGGCAGACGTTTTTTCTTGCCGCCGCACGAGATCCGTTCTCGCAGGCAGTCGAAGAATATCTGCGGCACATGAAACACCAGGGGCTCGGGCTTGCCGTCGAACTGGAAATGCATCGTCTGATTTATCCGCTCGGTGA
>NW_022639614.1:604507-614507 GCF_010583005.1 Odontomachus brunneus | reverse complement strand
TGTTGTGCATTATGTCTTTATGCAAGAGTGTGTGCTTCCCACTTAAGGGTGCGTTCAGATTCCCTACCCGGGTGCACTCTATCACTAGAAACACTATAGTATATGTTACATATACTATAGCACTTCTAGTATTAGAGTGCACCCGGGTAGGGAATCTGAACGTACCCTAAGCTAGCGACACACGATGCTTGTTTTCGTGCTGGATTGCTTGCTGGATGGAAATACTCTATTCTGATTGGTCAGTCTTCAGAAATGCACCAATCAGAACAGAGTATTTCCATCCAGCAAGCAATGCAGTATGAAAACAAGCATCGTGTGCCGTTGACTTAACTTTATGGTTATGGTTTTAGGAATTATTGCACTAGGAGTCAATTGTGTTACTAAAGGTTTATTCGCGTCGAATGTCCCAACGTGCTTCTACTCGCTCCAACGCACTCTGATTGGCTTACGTCACCACGCGGACCAATCAGAGTACGTTGAAGCGAGTAGGAGCATGCGACGCGAACAAACCTTAAGGCTGTGTTCGTTTTGGCGCTTACGCAACGCTCTGAGCATTATTTTATCTTTGTTTCTATCAAATATTAAACAAGGACAAATAATGCTTACACGCGCTATAAGCGTCAAAACAAACGCAGCCTAAATGGAAAGCACCTAATATATAGCCAATGGTTTGGTTTACATCGTGCACTTGATACGCGTACTAAATAATAATTTTCTATTAGATAATCTTAATATCGACATATATATATATATATATATATATATATATATATATATATATAAACAATGGTATATTAAGCTAGTATAATATTCATCAACAAAGCATATTGTATTGATTGAATGCGTTGCCGTTGATATGCATTGTCAATATTAAGATTATCTAATAGAAAATTAGTATGATGATTATTATGATTATTATGATTATCTAATAGAAAATGGCTCTGTGTAAAACGGTATACGGTTGTTTCGCGCTAGATTTAGTGAAATCTAGTAACATATAAGAAATGCATCAATTAGAACGCATTCTTGTCATATCACTATCAGGAAAAATAAGGTTTGTTCGCGTTACCTGCACTTTTGCATTTAATTTCTGTTGCATATATATTTTGCAATGTATTCTGTATCTAATAGGAAAACATACCAGAGATTAAAAAAAGATCTGTTGAATATATGTTACTATACTCACTGAGAAAGTTGCTATCTTAGATTTGTTCTTTTTAACAGAACTCTCTGTATTGGAACGTTATTTTAAAAAAATATATATGTTTCACTCTACAGAGTAAAGTTTTCTTAGTTAAAGACAATAAGCTTGATGCTTAAATTTTCTTTTATCAGCAGAAGTGCCTATAAGCTTTCTGATTATCTTTCAGACATTCGCGGAGATACTTTTATCGATAAAAAAAAGTTCAGGATAAAAGTTTATGGCTGTTTCGATATTCTCTAACAGCAATGAAAATCTATAGTATATGTAATATAAATTATAGATTTTCAGTACACGTAGTGGATATCAGAACGCAACTCACGAATGTCGTTCATAGATAAATTATATTACCTGCTACATAATATAAACTTAAATACTTAATGATTACTTCCTTGAATAATTACTAATAGTGATATAATATTATTTCTAATGTTAAAAGGGTTTATATTATCATTAAAACGTAACGTTCAGATTTTGTATTGTATATTTATATAATTTTATATTTATATAATTTTAAATAAACTCCACCTTATTTTTTTTGCGCCGCGGCAGCCTCGTCCTCGCGCTGATACGACTGCAGAAGCTCTTGCTTCTTTGAAGCAATACGTTCCGCGCGTCGTTTGCGCGCCTCTCTGACTTTCGTGCGACGAGCTTCCGCTTGGTCCGATAACATTTCGGCGCGCGCTTTTTCTGCCTTCTTTTTATGGATAAATTCCATAAGGACTCTCTTGTTTTTGAAGACATTACCCTTCGCCTTCATGTACAAAGAATGATAGAGATGACGGTCTATCTTCTTGGTCTCGCGGTATTTCTTCAATAACCGACGCAACACTCGCATTCTTTGTATCCATAAATCCTAAATATAAAAAACATCATATGAACTGAAGAAACGTGATATTCAATTATCTATACATATTTTCAATTACGCATGTAAAAAAATTTGGCCAAGATCAGTCAAAGATTTAGGAGTTAATATAAAGAACATACAGACATTTCATTTTTCTACACATATAATAGAATGTCTCTGTATGTTCCTTATATTAGTTCCTAAATCTTTGATCAATCTTGACTAAATTTTGCATAATTACTTTCTAGGACCTAGCAGATAATAAAGGCTACCATGAAACCTGAATACCCTACCTTCTTTCCTTGATTTCATCCCTTTGATATTTTACGATAACAGTTTTCAATAATAATTTTATAATAACAAAAACACGACATATTAAATTATCAATTAAAATATACTATATTTAATTGTTAGGAATACTTTAAGTGTGTGTATGTGTACATACCTTCTGCGGTGTTCTCGCATTTGCAGTACCTTTCCTCTTACCAAAGCCACAATGACGCCCTTTGCGTCTGGCTTCAGTGTTTTTGCGAACGCGTGCTCGTGAATGTACTGCCACAGGTTTCTTGATAATCAGACCATCCTTAATAAGTTTCCTGATATTTTGGCCTGAAAAGACAATACAATGGGTAAATAAATTACAAAATTCATGATATAAAAAACTTTTATGTTAACATTTGGTTTACGTTACTATATTAATGTCAATTTGTATTTAATACAATTTGTATTGACACAGACTATTTTTACACAACAATTTAAAATTGGTGTAATCCATATAGTTTATGTTGATACATGAACATCATACAACTAATTTGATAATTCCTGGTGTTGTGATTAATAGTGTTATACACGTGTCATATAAACAATTACTTTATAATCAAAATTGAATAATTAACCAATTAAAAATTAATAATTTCTAACTTAGTTAATTTTAAAAGAATGAATTTTTAACTAATTTTTTTTAAATATATTAACTTTAAGTCATTTGCTATTATTTCTTATACAAATTAAAATAATCATTGATATTAAAATTATTCTGCTTACAAATAAGTGCCAACCAAATTTTTAATGGATTCTGACTACAAAATGTTTGGCACTTTCTTATGAAAGTCTACCTTTATTTCACATAAATTTTTGAATAAAAAATTGATTATCTAAAATACATTGCTTTACATTAACTAAATTGTATATTTTTAATAAATTTACTTAATCTTAACTTTATTATTATAGGACACGCAGTACTAGTAATCACAATACCAAAAAATATAAAATTTACTTTATATTAATCATGTAAATATAGACTGAGATATTTGTACAAATGTTACTAAATTAGTTTTAGACTACCATATACACATAATCCTTCATCTAGAAAACAAACATAAAAAAATAAATTATAAAAAATAGAAAACTTACGAGAATTAGTATTTGCAATTTCATTGATTTCATTTGGATCTAACCATACTTTTTTCTTGCCACATCGCATAACAGAGGCTGCTAGCCTCTTCTGCAGCTTCAGAGAGCTGCAACAAAAAAAGTGTGGTTATGTTATACGTTGACTCGCTTACATGTCTATAGTATAATTGTACAATACTTTCATTAAAAATAATAAGATATATCGTGGCGACCTATTTATATGAAAAACATTAGTATTTTTGTTATGCTACATAAATAGCCTAACAGCAGGAAACACGTGTGCTGTTACAGGTCTGTGACAAAATTTGGACATATAAACAAGAATTTCCTACATTTCCTTCGTAAAATTGCGCTTACGAACTTGGATAAATTTTAACGCGATTCTCACGTCAATTTTGCACATATTTGCTTCATATTAAAAGATAAAAATTGATATAAAATATATCATAATGCACAAACCTCATGGTGCCGTCCGTAAACACTCCGGTAGAAAGGAAAGTCAAGATGGCCAATCTCCAATCTCCAATAAATGGCCATGGAATTAAGTCAAGGTGACAGACGCGCTGTTTCCTCGTGTAGACACGGGAGCGGTGCACTTGGACACGGTGCATTTGGACACAGCCAATCACAGCACCGTGTGATTAGAGACATTTGTAGGGTCCCTTGGAACAGCGACTTGTGATTGGACTTGTAATTGGACTTGTGTCCAATTGCCCTGTGTCCAACTGATATACACCCTGTAGACACTGGGTGCTTTCCATTTGCTTAACACATCTTGACATACGTATACAAAACCAGTTTATTGGTCACATATTATCTAAAATATCTTGTAAGATAATATGCAACCAATAAACTGGTTTTGTGTAACATAGTGTATGCAATTGGAAAGCACCCAATATCCCAGATAAGTTATTCCAGATAAGATAAATTGCCCTTCTGCGGGCAATTGAGATACATATGTAAAAAAGTACAGTAAATTCTTCAGATGAATTATTTACATCTAAAATTATGTGTTGCGCCATGTTGTTTCCTGCACTATGGCGTTCTTTCCGGGAGCGGTGCACTTGGACACGGTGCATTTGGACACAGCCAATCACAGCACCGTATGATTAGAGACATTTGTAGGGTCCCTTGGAACAGCGACTTGTGATTGGACTGTGTCCAATTGCCCTGTGTCCAACTGATATACACCCGTTCTTTCCTATCTGGCATGTCTGAACCTATGAACTTTTGCTGTATTCGTCAGTTCCTATTCCGAACCAGTACAATTATAGTGCAGCACTAGTTCAGTTGAAAAAAACAAACCTATAGTGTCTCTAGTGCAGCTGAAAAGAACAGACTAATAGCGAATTCGGTAGCTTGCACTAGTGCGCACTGAGTGCACATTAAGGCTTGTTTACAGTACATTCTTATATTTAAGATCGTGTCTTAAATACATATTTAAAAACATTTTAACGAATAAAATGATTCGTACGGATGTTATACATATCATATTATGGTTAAAAATATTTGAGAATTTATTTGAGAATTATTTAAGACAATTTTTAAATATAATAACATACTATGAACAAGCCTTAGTGCGCACTCAGTGCACACTAGTGCAAGCAACCGAATTCGCTATAAGGTTATGTTCCGTTTCACGCATTATGCGCGCATTTTCTACAATATACGTAACAATGGGTGCGTTCCGTTTCACGCATAATGCGCATGAAGCGCAGCGTTAGAGTGACAGAAATACAAAAGTAAGATAAAATGAGAGGGAGAGCACTCGGGTGAGGTTCTCGAACCTAGGTTAGGTTAGTTCTCGAACGCATGAACTGCATCAGTTCCGAGGTAGTGCAGCTATGCGATCTCATGCGTTCGAGAACTAACCTAACCTAGGTTCGACAAGCTCACCCGAGAGCTCTCCCTCTCTTTTTATCTCACTCTCGTATCTCTGTCACTCTAACGCTGCGTTCATGCGCATCATGCGTGGAAACGGAATGCACCCATAAACTGTAGATAACGCGCGCATATGCGTGAAACGGAACGCGGCTTAAAATGCGTATGCGTGCGATGCGTATGTTTCCATGGAAACATCATAACCTGACTAATTACACGAGTGTGACAGTGGAAAATCTGTTATTTAAAATAGATAAAAAGTGACAAAATAGAGAAAAAAAATTAAACAATGCGATCTTGTTATTTATGTGGAAGAAAGGCTACATGGCTAAAGGCTGGAAATATCTCTTTACATAAGTAAATATATTGTAAAAAAATAAGCTGAAGTATGATTATTCACATGATTATTCACATGAAGTGTGATTATTCACATTAATTAATAACAAATTTAATTATTTTTTCCAGATTCCCGAATAAGCAACATCTACGTCAAAAATGGATCATAGCTTGCAGTTTGCAAGAAACAGATGACGTTTCCAATTTATATATTTGCTCTATTCATTTCAAATTGCCTCAGAATTTCATTGTACAAGCAAAATGTAGATTACCTCCTGGAGCTGTACCCAATGAAGATATTAATAATATTATTATAACTAGTCCAACAAAAAGAGATGTACAAAATGATGCAGCAACTGAAATACCACATATATCATTAATAGAAAACTCAATCAATAGAAATATCTCTGAATCATTTAAAATAAAAATTATATCTGTTGCATCTGAAGCAATAGATTTTGACGTAATGAATTCTATAGTAAAGGATTCCGAAGTAATTAATTCTGAAGTAATAAATTCTGGAGTAATGGATTCTGTAATAATGGATTCTAAAGTAATGGCCTTTGAAGTAATAGATTCTGAAGTAAAAGATTCCAAAGTAATGGGTTTTGGAGCAATAGATTCTGGAATAATGAATTCTGAAGTAATGGCCTTTGAAGTAATAGATTCTGTAGTAAAGGATTCTGAAGTCATAGATTCTGGAGTAATGGACTCTGCAATAATGGATTCTGAAGTAGTCGACTCTAAAGTAATAGATTCTGAAATATTGGATAATGCAGTGCAGCCAATATTGGCAGCTTCTACTTCTCATTTATGTAAGTTAAATATACAATATGTATAAATAAGATATAATACCTAAACATATGATGGGAAATAATGTCAATGCCATTTATTATAATATATATTGTCAATTTTCAGATTCCGGAGAAAACGTTTCAACTCCTCCAAAAAAACGCTTGTTTGCAGAACCACGTTACATTTCAGAAATTACTATCGCTGATATGAGTCCACCAAAAAGAGCAAAACGAGTTATTAATTTTATAAAAAGGGTAGATGACAAGAAAAGGAAAAAAATAAAATCTTTACAAGACCGCAATAGAAAACTGCAAAAACGAATAGCTACATTGCAAGAATTAGTTTCACATTTAAAAAAATCAAGACTCTGAAGATGCTGGAGACAATTTAATGGTACATTAAGGAATTATATTGTTCGATAATATACTTATATTTATATTTTTATATTTACAATATAAAATACAATATATGAAATACAATATATTTGTAATATATATTTATAAGTATTATTTATTTGTTATTTATATATTATTTGTAATATTTATTTATTTTATTCTATCGCCAGTAAACGTATCCTTTGTGTTCAATAAAACTTCTTATACTTTTATATTGATTTAGTATTCTTTATTTTCCTCTCTTTCATTATTTTAATATTATATAGTGATTATTTAATACACTTTGTATTTATATTTCATACTTTATATATATATTTTTTTTTAGCCTCTTTATAAAGAGTAAAATAAATATTTTTAATAGAGTAATATTTTATACTTATCTATATTCAATATTTTTAACGAATAAATGCATTAGTTATTAAACGAAGCTTTTTAATTCTTTACTACGTATGCCAGCCTCTACTACGTATGCCAACGCATGCGCATAATATTCGAAATATATGATCACCTACAGGGTGTCCCATTTTAAATTACGCACCTGAATATCTCGTCAGGGGAGCCACCAATCCGAAAATAACCCTTACAAAAAGACCAATATTCATCTTTTAGTCAGTGCTCTAAAACGTTTGTAAAGCCTATTCTACAATTGCGTGAAGGTGGTTGTAAGTAGTTGTAAGTGATTACGACAATCAATCAGAGTAAAGTAATCAGTGAATAAAACATTCGGATTGGTTGACTCTTACGTTCACAACTACGCTTACGCAATTGTAGAATGGGCTTAATGTCAACACCTAGGTATTTGTAATGACCTTTGTAATGTCAACATATTTTACATAAATATTTTATACATATATCTCTAACTTCTCTTTTATTATATGAGATATTTCAACTAAAGAGTTTATTTTTGTAGTTGTACTAAATAATATTATAAGAAAATTATAATTATTGCTTCGGCTACATATAGGGATAATAAAAACATTTAATATCAGTTAAAGAAATAGCGCAGTAGCCAAGGTGATGGACTTTAGGAACCTGGAGGTCTCACGAGTTCGCGTCCGACCAGTATTGAGTAAATTTTCAGGTGTGAAAATAGTGAGAAATCAAATAAAAAGAATTAAATTTCATTTCAAATCAACATAAGATGACTAATTGCAATCGTTTCTGCAAGCTACATTTTTTATTAAAAATAAAAATTTTATTACAAATAGATGCATCACGCAGGGTAATATATGTTGGCGAATAACCAAGCGTGTCACCATACTTGTACACAGAGCTTTCACAATACTTGCATGCCATGTCAACATATTGCGCTGTTATTGTGCTTGTCATATGCGGTTGACGTTTTTAAGATGTTTTCAAAAGACGTCTCAAAGACGTCTTATTTCAGACATCTTTATGACGTCTATTAAATAACATTTTTAAGGGGATGTCGGAGCGAGCGACGAACTTGCATCGATATCGATGCGACTCGTACGATCTCGGAATCGCACACACGCAATCGAGATATCGCCGTCCTTGAGACGCATCCGCGCGACTCAACGCCGTTAAATCTCAGTATCGCACTAGAGGCGATCGAGAAGTAATGACGTAACTGAATCACATCATTACGACTCAACTCCGCATAAACACTTCCTGGTTGCCGCCGAGCAACAGGAATCATTGGTTGCAGCATCTAGCATACGTGCCTGTAATTTTAACCTGTAATTAACTTTAGCCTGTAATTAACTTTAATTGGTAACGGCTCTTACAAACGCAACCGCACCGCGCGTAAGCAAAGCCGTCAATAGACACATCGTAACAATTATAGATCTCGCCGAAAAGAGATTTAAAGCACCGCAGATAAACACCTCGCCGAGCGCGCGAGGCCATCGACGCGACACAACACCGACCGCGTCCCGCGCAGTCGGCCACAGCGATTATAAACTGTCATCGTTGAACACAAACACAAGCAAAAACTCGACCACCAACCAACGGTCGAGAAGCCTTGTAAATACTTCTGTACATTTCTGTAGCATTTCAGATAGAATAGATATCATTTATTAATACCACTATCCTATACCACTCTCTGCTTTCAAATTTACTACATTTGCCACGAACCTGGGTCGCACCGACTAGCAGCGTATCCCGCACCGAACGCAATAGCGTTACAATTTCTTATGTAAATTTTTCATTCTTTAATTTCTGATAGCATTGCATAGAGTTCTGTTCGAAAGTTATTATAAGATATGAAATCTCATTATTCGTAAAATTCTCATAAAATATGATATATAATTATTTATAACAATCTTATAGATTTTTATTTGTATATTATATGTGAGATATTGTAATAATATTACATTATATATATATATATATATATATATATATATATATATATATATAAATTTCTATCGTTAATATATTAAGTCAGTTATGAAAGTCAGAAATTAGAAACACGAAAATACAGAAGAATATTTCCTTCGTTTTCTATCGGATATTTTAACCAGGCTAGATAACGATGACGTCGAAGATGACGAGGACGATGAAAAGGAGGAGACGGAGACATGGAGGAAAACGGCGACAGCTGGGTCGCCAATCTGCCAGTATCGCCGACCGCTATCATTCAACAGCACCAAGTGTTACTGGTCGCTATTACGAACGATAACGTCGTCTTGCCGAGTGCTAATCAGTCCAATTTTGGCGATGTTTGCGTGAAAAACTAGACGAACGTACATTTAGGTAACAAGACTTTCTATAAAGACTCGGTTATTATCAAGCAGTTCGTTTACATAAACTCCGCTTTGGTCCAGCATGAGAACAAACTCGAAACTGGCAGCCAATGCTAATATGTTGGACTTGTCAGTGAATAAAGCCGACGTGGGTGCCAACAAACCGATTCTTCAGCAGAACAATAAATTGTATAAAGGTAGTTAGTCCTTTCGTAACTGATCACTTGAGTTTGTGTGTTGAGTTTGTTTATTTGTTTGTTTATTCTCTTTTCCTTTGGAGCCTTCCGCGTCTTTTTTAATTCGAATATATAAAAAAACATAAAATATGTGGTTAATGAATAAGATATTAAATTTTTAATGAATAATAACCTCAGGTATTGATAATATACTATGCTATATTGCGTGTGGGAAAAAAAAAAAAAAA